>NW_010361820.1:469783-493453 GCF_000414095.1 Morus notabilis | reverse complement strand
AATTTTAGAATTATGGAATTCTAAAATTAAATACTCGAAAAATAATTAATTGAGAATTAATTATTATTTAAATAATGTGATTATTTAAATTTGAATCATGAACATAATTTAAATTTATCCTTTTAAACTTATTTGATAAGTTATTCAATTTAGAATTCAAATTAATTTAAGTTTGACTGAAATTCAAATTTGAATTTGAATTAAAATTGGACTACAGGATAAAGGATTATTTTCTCTTCCTTCCCTATCTGTAATTGGCGCCACACACAGGATAAAAACCCTAAGGGGTGGCCGGCCACAATGGATAAGTGAGAGGGAAATTTTTTGTTCAAAATTCAAATAGGAGATTTGATTCCTTTTTGAAAACATTTTTTCTGCCCTAACTGTTAGTGTGGCCGAAATTCTCAAAGGAAAAAGAGAGGAAAATTTTTTCTCCCAAAAAATTCAACATCGTGCATGCGTTGGTGTTTGTGAAAATTTGAGTGTTTTTGAAACCTGTTTTGTCTCACGTGTGCCCACACACACGTCTACGTGGAATCAAGGAATTGACGTGGAAGACTTTGGTTTTCTAAACACAAAGATTGGAGCAAAGATTGTTCGTGGTCAAAGAACTCAAGTTATCATCCGAGTCGGCCTCCATGTATTTTTCCTAATTGAGTTCTTGACATGTAAATTAATGTGATTAATTTATTCGTGCATAAATTAATATAATCTATAAAGTATCTCAAAAGTTTTATGAAAATTTTTGTTATACACGATCCACCTTCCCGTCACGCTTCCGCATCCGAATTCGATTCGGTTATCAACAATTTTTACAATATGACAAAAATTAATTGGAAAAGCAGGAAAAAAAAAAAACTTCTAGAGGGCTTGAAAGGTAAGCTTTGCGATTATTCTTTTGCCCTGTAAATGGTCCCCTAAGTCACTCATATTCACAGCCAAAAAATGATGAAATCAAATTGTTGCTGATAAAGGATTGGTGACACGATTGTCTAAGAGCATCATGTCACCTGCCGATAATTGCAAAGGCATGTGACCTTTTGTTCTCACTCCAATAAACTGAATATTGGTGCTGGCTATCCTACTCTTTTTGTTCTTTATGTTCTTTTATTATTATTTGGAGAATTCTATCATACACTAAGATTTAATGGAATGTGATAAAAATCGGACAATTAATAATCATGTCTTAGTCATACCTACTACAGAACTCTATGTTTTTATTCCTTTTTTTTCTTTTCTGATGTTTTGCATGTTTAATGAATTGGATCTTTCTTTTTTCATTATTTTTTAAGGAAACGAAATAGGGATATTTTCACAGTTAGACATGTAATTTTTAATTGTCGGTACGAATTATTGTTTTCATCATTGGACTAAGTTTTTAATAGTTTGAAGTAAAGAAAGGTCTTACAAGTAGTTCTAATTGATAAAAACTAGTGTTTGTTTGGTTTTGAGAGTTAAAATTAGAGTTTAAATTTTGTGAGAAAAAATAAAAGAATTTTTTAAATTTAAATTTTTATAACTAAAACTAGAGTGGTTTGAATCCTCATGACTCAAACCAAATATGCACCTAATCTAATAGTTAAAATAGTCGTTTTTATCGGTATTTAAAAAAAAAAGTCTCATCATAGAATATAAATATACTAGAAGGTATAAAGGCTGACAAGCCGCATTTTTTTTTTGTTAATAAATGGATTTCATAAAGAGGCACTGTTGACAGTTGAATTTCGCCAACAGAATTATGCCGGGTTACCTCTTGGTACTCTGTTGGGTTACCGGCCTGAAATCGTTATATATTTGGGTTAATGCTGCTAAAGTACTTTTGGTGGTATGGTAATTCAAGAAGTGCGGAAGTGGTGCTTGAATGAATGTAAAAGACACACAAGGTTTATAGTGGTTCGCTCTGTTCATCAAGAGCTACATCCACTGTGTATTGTATATATCTTTTTTTTTCTACTACTATTACATAGAAAAGATCCTCTCAATCCTTTGGGCCTTTGCCCCTTTTATAGCCCAACGATTACTTCTTGGGCGGTTCTTCCTTGTAGGCCTATCCACTCAAGTGGCCTACTACCCTATGGGCTCAGATCATAGTCTGTAAATACCTTTTGCACTGTTCACTCATCCAATTTGTCCCATATTACGGCTCTGCAGATCTTGTAATCCTCAACCGTCCATTACAGGCAGTTTTAGGGGCTCATAATTGATCCCTATGCTACTGACATCTTTTGAACCCAGACGCAACCTGCCTGTGTTAGAGATCTTTATTGAGGCACTCCATAACCTGTATTCTACCATCGACGCCTATACTAGTAAACAAGGCTCAGCTTCATTCGGCTGACTTTTGTGGCACTTCCAATGCGTAAGTTATACAGGCCTCGACGGTCTTGAATGGCTAGCGGTCTAAGGATTCATCCATACGCTTAGCCTTTCCAATCACTCAGAAGGAAAACAAGGCCCAGACATCGACTGCTATCTGACGTGGTAAACATAGTGCACATTTTCCCATATAGCAACTGCCCCCCAGGTCGAGGATTTCCTTTGGACAGCCTCGAGCTTGGTTGGGATTTTGCTCTGGCGCTTCGTTTGCCTCGGGCGTGGGAACCTAACTCTGAACCTCCTTTGCAATGATAGTAATGATGATTCTGACGTTTTCAAAATCCCTCGAGAAGGGCAAACGTCGCATCGCCTCGATTATCATGCTGATGTGAGCTTTTGTTTTAAACGAACGAATCTAGGCCATTGGATCATGCCTTCTCGTCTTCCCGCCTTTGTCACTATTGTTTGATTTTGACTGATTGCCCCCACCATTGGATTTGCTAGGATTCTATCCCACGACCAGGGGTTGATGGTTCATGAGCTTTTAAAAGCGCCTTAAACCGAGTACATTTCTACCTAAACTCGTGAGACCTATCGTTATTCTGCCCAAAATTTTTCCTGAATCCTCCATACCATATTTCTCTCACGATGTTCCCCTGGACCAAGTTCCAATTTTCGCCTCTTCAAGTTGCTGGTAAGTCCCTTTTATGGTATAACTGCATCCTCGTGTAATTTGTGTCCTTTTACTTGATTTCTGTCGAATCATCATGTGCTTTGGACTTGAAATAGATACTGAGGAGAGTAGAGACTTACTTCGCGCTTTCCTAGGCTTATATAGGATAGTTTTTGTGGTTCCTGGTTGACTGTAAAGAGTTTTTGGAATTTTGATTTTGGAAAGTGGTTGGTGACCTGGGTTTCTTATGAGCAGTCGACGTTCTTCTTATATGAATAGTCGACGACTGTCTGAGCAATCGGCGTTCAAATACCTTGAACAGTCGTCATTTGTCTTTTTCCACCCAAACTTAGGACTCTGACTCAGCTCCTCATATTATCCTCTTTTTCTCTCTTATATATATATATATATATATATATATATATATATATATGCCAGAATAATGGCCCCAAAACTGTGTAACCGTCGAGAAGGTCCTTCGTTCGTTGTAAGGTCAGACTCTCCTTCCGCTGCCGAAGCCTCATGGACATCTTCTTCAACCAATGATGACCCCATCTTTAGGGAGGTCGAGAACTATGCGGTAGAAATGGGGGAACCCGACAGTGTTGATGCGTTGGTCGAGGGAGACGACATCGGCGAAGGTTACATGGTAGGGGGAGAAATGCATGGATTTGTTGCTGCCGTCGTAGATGCCCCGCTGGCCGGTATGAGTGGAGATCCCGATCGACCTTTCTTTACGGCCGACGTGACGATGCCGATGACTCAGAATAGGGATATTGTCTGAGCGTATAAAGAGGGGCACATATATAGGAGGTGGTTTGATTACCTTCTTCCGGACGCACATTTTAGGTCCAGCCTTCCCCCTCCTGGGTATCTTCTTGTATTCACCCAAGCCTTCACCGTAGGGATGACTTTGCCAATTCATCCCTTTATGAAGGATTTTTGCCATCATCATGGCATCTCTCCTGCCCAGTTGGCGCCGAACTGTTGGTACTGTTTTGCCGGTGCCTGAGTTTTGTGGAGTCAACGGTTTGACGTAGATCTGCTGCTAGTTGAATTTTTGTATATGTACAAACTGAGCCACGTCACAAAGTGCGAGTGGTGGTTTTATTTAGGTGGCCATGGACGATCCAAGTCCTGTCTAGGTAGGCTCATACAAGGAATCCCCTTTTCCTCATATGGCTGGAAGCCCATGTTTTCCTAGTCAGGGGACCTTTTAATATTCACCCTGAAGACTGCCGCCCCCATCGCCAAAAAATGCAGATGTCGTTTGGGAATTTAAGTGAGAATCAAGTGAATTACTCTCATCTTTCCTTCCTTTTACTTATAACGCTGATGGTTAATTTGTCTTACAGTTAGCCACGACCGGCCGAAGCTAGCTAGGCATAGACGGGCGAGGCTTGATGACGCTTTGCTATCCCAGAGAGTGATCGCCACATCGATATCCTTTTAACCGAGGATAACCTGAGGGAAGCGGGGCTAATTCTCTCTCATCTAGATCCCATGAACCTTCCCCTCGTTTAGGAGTTTTTGACCTGAATGCAGAAGGTAAATTTCTGGGCTCGCTGCCTTCATTTTTTTATTGGAATGATTACATGTTGACCTCTCACCTAACCTTTCAAGTTGTGCAGAAATGACTTTTTTGAATATTCAGCTTCCCAATCGTCGTCCTCAGCCCAAAGGGAAGGATAAGGCTGGTGCTTCCTCGTCGACCCTGAAGAAAAGAAGACCTTCGGGTCGTGTGTCCGGCTCTGCGTCAGAGGCTTCTGCGCCTAAAAGGGTACACCAAGAGGAGGTGCGGGTAACCGAAAGAGGAACTTAGACGCCAGTGGTTCCAATTTCTGATGTTGCCGAGGTTACTCCTCCACCCAAAGATCGCCCCCTTATGCCCGAGGTGAAGGTTATGGACCCGACCTTCCAAGTCCAAGATGTCTTTGACGCCCAAATTGAGGCGATGATGAATCTTCCTCCCCACTTCTCCCTCTTCTTTCAGGCCATATATGAGTCATTTTTTGACAAATATTGGGTCTTCGCTTCTCGTTCCTCTCTGGTGGATCGTCAGCGCAAGCAGATATCCTTTCAGATCCATGTAAGCGTAGACCATATTTTTTAGATTCGACCCTCTCCCTCTCTTTCTGACTTTTGACTTGTTTTTAGGGCCTCGTCCTTGCTATTCTTAACCTCATAGACCTGGTCAAGGTTGAAGAACATAGCGGATAAATGGATAGTTTAGAAGCCAAACTTACATCTCTTTTTTATGATGCTAAGTCCAAATGCTCGACTGCCATCGAGGAGAAGAATGTGGCCGTGGCCCAACTGGCGAGCCTAAAAGATGAATTGGCCAAGCTGGCAAGTCTTCAAGATGAGTTGGCCAGCCTGAAGACACAGGTTGGGGAGGCTACTAGGCAGGCGGAGGTTGCCGAGAAAGACGCGGCCGAGGTCAAGGAGAAGCATCCGAGGGGAAAGCTGAAGGGAAGAAGGAGGCTGAACTTGCGGCCTCAGAAGGGTTTGCCGCTAAGCGCGGGGAAATCATTGAGGAGTTCATGTATTCTGAGGAACTTATTGAAATTCATACCAATGATTTTCAGTCCGCTGGGGAGCAGATAGTAGATTTGATCAAGCAACAACATCCTGAGTGGGACCTGAGTTTCCTGTATGTTCCCCCTCCTCCTGCTGACGACGACGGTTCTCTTCAACCTAGCAAAGGAGATGGCTCTGGTGGCGGTGAGAGTTGATTTTTTTTTGTTATATAATGTATTTAATTGCCTTCATCTTTAAGTACCCCTTGAGGTCGTTGATTTAGCAATTTTGTTAAAGTTTTGCTAATTAAATCGTCTTTTCTCCATGGAAGAGTCGTCGTTTTAAAATAGGCGAATGCTCCTTAGAGTTCTTTTCTATTGTTCTCTTTGGGCATATACGTATTTTTTGTGATCTATAGACCCTTTATTGCCCCTCCCCCATGCCTGTTTAAAAACCTTGGGTTTTAGACAGACATGTTATTAAGGGGTCAATTTCTTTTAGTTTTTTTAACACTTGCTATGAATAAGCTTCATTTTTATTAATGAAATGCCAAACGCAATTAAAGCGTGCGAGAATTCGTACACTGTTGGTAGTACAGTTTCAACTGCTCTGCATTCCATGGGTGTTGAATCCGTTTGCCGGTGAGCCTTTCCAAAACGTAGGTCCCAGGGCGTAGCACCTCTCTCACGCGGTAGGGTCCTTCCCAAGTCGGGCCAAGGGGACCAGTATTTTTTGGGTTAGTGTTCTGCGTCACCCTTTTTAATACCAGATTTCCCAGGACGAACCTTCTTTGTTTGACCTTCTTGTCGTAGCATCGCGTTGTCCTCCGTTGGTAAGTGGCGAGTCATAATTGAGAATCGAGCCTTTTTTCTTCCAATAGGTCGAGTTCTCCGTTCATGACTTCCATGTTTGTGTCGTCGTTGTACACGATCGTTCTTATAGTCTGTGTCTCGATCTCCACAGGGAGTACAACCTCGATTCCATACGCCATAGAGAATGGTGTTTCGCCCGCGGTAGTTTGACTTGTCGTTCTGTTTGCCCATAAGACTTTTAGGAGTTTTTCGGACCATTTTCCCTTTAAGTTGTCAAGCATCTTCTTCAAGGTATACTTTAGGATTTTGTTGATGGCCTCAACTTGGCCATTGGACTGCAGATGTATTAGAGTTGAGAAGTCCTTTCGTATGCCTAAATCCTTACAGAATTTACGCGTCGAGGCATTGTCAAACTCCTTCCTATTGTCAGACACGATCGAATGTGGAACGCCGAACCTGCATATAATGTTGTTCCATATGAAGCTGGTGCAGGCTGCCTTGGTGGTCGAAGTAAGAGCTTTCGCCTCGGCCCATTTAGTACAGTAGTCCACAGCGACGATGACAAACTTAAGCCCTCTGGGTGCGAGGTGTAAAGGTCTGATCAGGTCGATCCCCCATTGGGCAAAAGGCCATAGGCTAAGAGCGAAAGTTAGGTTCTCCAGGGGAGCTCTAGGAACCGTGGCATATCACTGGCACTTATTGCAATGTCGAGCGTATTGAAACGCGTCTTTTTTAAGCGTAGGCCAATAGTACCCCTGTCTCAAAACCTTAAGAGCTAGAGATTGTCCCCCAATATGATTACCACACACTCCTTCATGGATCTCCCGGAGGACCCCTTGCGCCTCATGATCATCTAGGCACCGCTGCAAAGGCATTGAGAAGCCTCGTCTGTATAGCAAACCATCATATAGTAGGTACCTGGTGGCTCTGTACCTGATCCTTCTGGCTTCGTCTCTGTCGTTGGGCAGCTCCGCGTTCATCAAATACCAGACGAGTGGTGTCATCCAGTTCCCAGCTGCCTGAATTGTTAAGACTTCTACTGCCTCGTCAATAGTCGGCCGTTCTAGTTCTTCGATGGGGACGACCCCTATTAGTCCGAATCCTTTGAGGATGCCAGTTTGGCCAGGGCATCGGTGTTGGTATTCACAGCTCTTGGTACCTGATGTATCTCATAACTTTTGAATTTTACAAGCTCTTCCTTTACCTTCCTCAGATAGGCCCCCATCTTTTCTCCGCATGCCTGATACTCTTCTTTCACTTGCACGACCACTAATTGAGAGTCACTGAAAATTTCAAGTGTTTCAAACTTAAGTAACTTGCTAACCGCAATCCTGCGATCAGCGCCTCATATTTCGCTTCATTATTTGACACCCTGAATTTGAATCGTACCGCTGACGTAATTTTGTGATCTTCTGGGTTTACTAGCATTACGCCTGCTCTTGACCCGGTTTCGTTTGACGCTCCATCTACGTAAAGCTTCCATCTTATCTCCTTAATTTCTTCATCGGCGGCTAATGCCGGTCTGTGGGAGAACTCTGCCAGGAAGTCCGCTAATGCTTGTCGCTTGATCACCACCCTTGGTACGTATTCGATGTCAAATTGGCTCAGCTCCACCGACCATTTCAAGAGTCGACCTGAGGTTTCAGGCTTTTGTAAAGCTTGCCTCAGCGGGTGGCTCGTTAGGATTCGTACAATGTGGGCTTGAAAATAGTGTTGAAGCTTCCTTGAGGCCACCAATAAGGCGAGAGCTAATTGATCCATCTGGGTATATCTTAACTCAGCATCTAGGAGTCTTTTGCTTACGTAGTAGACCGGTAACTGGATCCCTTCTTCTCTGATCAATACAGAGCTTACAGCATGTTTTGACACGGAGAGGTATAAGCTCAGCTTTTTGCTCGGTATAGGTTTTGATAAGATAGGAGGTATGCCAAGGTGCTCATTCGGCCTTTGAAAGGCCTTTTCGCATTGCGGTGTCCACTCGAAATACTTGCCTCCATTCAGGGCATAAAAAAAGGGAACGTATTTGTTCGTCGCCTTAGATATGAATCTGTTAAGGGCGACGACGTATCTTGTCAACCTTTGGACCTCATTTGATTTCGTGGGAGACCTCATATCCTGCAAAGTTTTTATCTTCTCCGGGTTAGTCTCTATTCCTCGGTTACTGACAATGAAGCCAAGAAACTTTCCTGACCCAACCCTAAAGGCGCATTTCAAAGGGTTTAGCTTCATCGATATTTCCTTAGTATATCAAACATTTCGCCCAAATGGTCGACGTGGTGTCTTGCCTTGACGCTTTTTACCAACATGTCATCGACATATACCTCAATTGTTTTTACAATTTGTTTAGCAAACAACTTTTTACTAGCCTCTGGTATGTTGCCCCTACGTTTTTTAAGCCGAAGGGCATTACCTGGTAACAATAGAGGCCCCTGTCTGTTATGAATGGCGTATGCTCTTCATCAGAGGGATGCATTGGAATTTGAATATAGCCGGAGTAGGCGTCCATAAAACTTAACAGCTCGTGCTCGAAAGTGGCGTCGACCATTTGATCTATTCGGGGGAACGGGAAACCGTCTTTTGGGCAGGCTTTGTTGAGGTCGCTGAAATCGACACATGATCTCCACGTCTCGTTAGGTTTGATTACCAGGACAGGGTTTGAAATCCATCTGGGATAGTGAGCCTCTCTTATGAAACCGTTATTGATGAGTTTATCGACTTCCTCCTTTAACGTCTCGTACCTTTCTGGATTCATCAGTCGGTATTTTTTACGTTTTGGGGGATATGTGGGGTCGACGTTCAGAGCGTGACACATGACTAGGGAGTCGATGCCTTCCATGTCTGCGTGTGTCCAAGTGAAGACATCCAGATTTTTCTTTAGGAACTCTTCGACCTTGATTTTGAGCGCCGGAGACATATCATATCCTATCTTCAATACCATCATCGATTCCCCGTGATCAACCTGGACTTCCGCCAACTGCTCGATTGGTTGGGACCAGGTTTCCTCTGTGACTCTAGGATCTATGTCCTCGACTACACCTTGGTGTACCATCCTAGCTTCCTGTCTCCCTGGTTGATCGTACCCGCGCAGGGCATCTGTGTATGCAATCCTGGATTCGTACTGATTGCTCTTCATCTCGCCTATGCTATTAGGGGTTGGGAACTTAACCTTTTGGTGATAGATGGAGGTTATCGCCCTTAGTGCCTGAAGGGTCAGCCTCCTAATTACGGCGTTATACTGTGAGCCCCCCTTTATCACCATAAAGTTTGCCATCGTGGTTGCCTGCCTAGGCTTTTCTCCCGTGGTGATGGGCAGCCGTATCGTTCCTTGGGGGATAACTGAGTCTTCTGTGAACCTGAATAACGTTCGGGACATTTTCTCCAATTGCTCATTTGGGATCCCTATTTTTTTCAGGCAGTCAGAGTATAAGATATCTACCGAGCTTCCGTTGTCTACCAGGATCCTGCATACGGTGTGGTTTCCAATTACTGCCTCCACTACCAAGGCGTCGTTATGTGGAAAATGGACACCATTTGCATCCTCCTCGGTGAAAGCTACTTCAATACTGTCGAATTTTGTCGTCTTGGTTTATTTGGGGGTTGAGAGGTTCCATAACCTCTCCTGGTACACCTGTCTTGCTTCGTGGGCATAACTTTTCTGGGACTTCCTGGAATCTCCACCGAGATATGGCCCCCCATCGATGGTTCTTATGACACTGACCGGTTCGCGGTCTTCTCCCCGCCGGTTATCCTCCCGGCGCTGACCATTATTTCTTAGGCTTTGGCCTCTCCTTTCGGCTTTGAACTCCTGCAACCTCCCTTCACGGATTAGCCTCTTGATTTCATCTTTTAGGTCAGCCCAGTCGTTGGTGTTATGCCCAACGTTGCCGTGGAACCTGCAGTACTTGCTCTGATTCCTCCGGTTTGGGTCCGACTTTATTGGCTCTGGTTGGCGCAGTAAGTTTCCTATTTCGACCTGATTGAATACTTCCTTGACGCCTATAGTAAGCTCGTGATAAGAGTCTTATTGTTGGAATGGCCGAGGCTTTCGATTTTCCTCTTACCTCTTCTTCTTTGTTTTCGGAGGGTTTGGCGCCGACACGGTCTGCTTGTCTCCGTTTCCTCCATCTCGTCATTTTTGACTATCTGGCTTCCCGGAGGTCGACCCTGCTCAGCTCATTTATTTTTATTGGATCGGTGTTCGGGATCGTTCGCGTTGGCTTCCTCAGCATTGATATACCCCTGTGCCCGTGCTAAGAATTCTTTGTAGGTGGCTGGTGGCTTTCGGTTGAGGTCGCGTTTAAACGCCGTGCTCTTTTCCATGCTAGACAAAGCCCTCATCAGAGCCTCTCGGTCCGTCATATCTATTGTAGTGGCGACGAATTCCCCGTACCTCACAAGCCATTCTTTTAATGATTTGTTTGGCTTCTGGTATACCATCGTCAGATTTTGCTTTGGCGGGATATACTTCTTTACCCTAATGAACTGAAGGGAGAATGCTTCTTTCAACTCTTTCCAACTAGAGATGGACTCTAGTTTGAGAGTCCGGAACCATCTTCGGGCGGAGTCTGTCAAGTGGTTTCGGAATGCTCAGCACATTATTTCCTCCGCATACCCATGCAGAAGCATGTGCCCTGTGTACATTTCCAAGTGATTATCGGGGTCCTCTCTGCCGTCGTACGGTGGGATTGTTAGGGACTTGTATTTTTCGGGTAAAGGCAGTGCCATGATCTCTGTGGTAAAAGGGTGGTCGTGAGTTCGGCTGGGGGTGATGTCGACTTTGACCACCTCCGCCACTTGTCCTAGGCTTTTTTGTCGGTGGCTCACCTGGCTTCTGACGTCTTTCTTTAAACTGGCGACGTCACCCGTGAACTTTTCTTCTAGGCTCGTCACACGCTCCATAATGGCTCTAGACTCTTCCGTAGAGATTGCAGATCTGGCCTCTTTCGAGGCTCCTGCCTTCTTTGTGTTCAGCTTATCCCTCAGGTCTTCACCTTCTTGTACCGATCCCGAATCTCCTGGGATATTTTTTCCCGGGTTCTGAGGGGGCGCCTCAGGGTTTTCCAGGCCTCCGTGTGTTCTTCTCTCCTGGGTTCGTCGCTTGGCAACCCTTTGTCGGCTACCAAGGGACTTGGATGGTCGAGGTCTCAGGTTATGTCTCTTGGCATTTTCACTATCCCCAATCCCTTTCGGAGCACCTTAACGCTCACCAGAATTTTGGTTCCCATTCATGGCAGCTCCTGGTAGTCTCAGGGTATCTTCCAAGGGAGGCATAGAGTTTCTTTCGTCTAACTGCTCGACAACGGTCGTCAGTCCTCGAACTAAGTCAATCAGAGTGTTCAGCTGGGCCTGCATCTATACCGGGTCAAGCCGTGGCGTGTCTGGGGGTGGAGCTTCATCCCTCGTCGGGGGTTGATTCCCCTGGTCGGGGTGATTTCTCCCATCTTCACTGTGTTGGGAATGGTGTCCTAGAAGCATGAGATGTAATAGGATATTTATTCTTTATTTAATAAAATAGTTTATTCATTATTTTATGTGCATATATTTATGAATATTTTGTGAATATCAATGAAAATTCCATGATTATTTATGTAACCTTAAACACTGTATATAAGTGTTATATACGAGAGGATAATGTTTAAGGATAATAATCAAAAAGCAATGTTCATAATGAATTTAATTAAAGTTCAGAATCTTTAATTAAAACATTATTAATACATGTCATTCCCATTTAGAATGGAACGGTGTTATCCGCACTGTTAATATGGCGAGATATTGAATGAGTGTATTTCGCATAATGAGATTATGTGGAACAAGGACACAAACACAATATGAATTTCTAATAATTCCGTTAAGTATAAAAATTCTAATTGAGTCTACCGATGGTCATATATAAGATGATCTTAATCCTGAGTTCTTAACAGACTCCTATTTATGGATTTGTGTCTTTTGATTTACTCGGTACGGATTCTGAGATCCTGAATCCTCTTCCTTGTATTTTGGAGACATGATGAAGTAGGTAGCCGGGAATGTTATTACACGAGATGGAATCCATTCCTTCTTAAGAAAGAAGTAGATAAATAATTCTCTTGAGGGTTGATTCGGTACTTGGACCAGTAGGAGCTCCGATTCATGAATGTGTTTTATGAATCACTGTCCATTAGAGAATCAATGGTACTCAAGGATAAAGAAGTAATTAGAGAGGTTAACGGATTTTACCTTGCTCTAATTATGAATTATTTATGGAGGATTGATCTATATGCAATGACTATATCAAATGGACACTTCACAGTTTATAAGTAATTAATATCTATAATTTCGAGAGTGCAATTCCAAGTTTATAGTGGAGTAACTATTGGAATTAATAGAATTAATTAATTAATTAAAGTGTTTAATTAATTATTAATTTTATTGGAGCTCGGGATTATAGGTCCATTAGTCTCCGCGTCGTCCAAGTAATTCTGCTAGACACAGAGGGCAAAATGGGAATTTTAGAATTACGGAATTCTAAAATTAAATACTCGAAAATAATTAATTGAGAATTAATTATTATTTAAATAATGTGATTATTTAAATTTGAATTTGAACACATCTAGATTTATGCATTTAAACTTATTTGATAAGTTGTTCAATTTAGAATTCAAATTAATTTAAGTTTGACTTAAATTGGAATTTGAATTTGAGTCAAAATTGGACTACAGGATAAATGATGATTTTCTCTTCCTTCCCTATCTGATATTGGCGCCACACAGGGATGAGAATCCCCCTAGAATGGCCGGCCATATAGGATAGAGGAAAAGAGGAGATTTGGTTTAAAATTCAAATAGGAGATAATTAACAAGCTTTACCTTAGAGATAGAGGTTGGATTCCTTCTAGAAATTTGACTTCTACTCTATAAATACTATTTTTGAGACAATTTTCGGAATGGTTTTTTGCCCTAATTTTAGAGGTAGCCCAAAATTCTTTATAAAAATTTTGAAAACAGTTTTTCAGCCCTAAGAGTTAAGGCTGGCCGAAATTCTCAAGAGAGAAAGGAAGGAAAAAATTTTTCTCCAAAAATTCCACATCGTGCATGTGATGGTGTTTGTGGAAATTCGAGTGTTTATTGTAACCCGTTTTGTCTCATGTGTGCCCACACACACGTCTTCGTGGATTCTAGGAATTGATGTGGAAGACATTGGTTTTCTAAACACAAAGATTGGAGCAAGGACTGTTCGTGGTCAAAGAACTCAAGTTATCATCCGAGTCGGCTTCCAGGTATTTTTCCTGATTGAGTTCTTGATATATATAAGTTAATGAGATTAATTTATTCGTGCATAAATTAATATAATCTATAGAGTATCTCAAAAGTTTTATGAAAATTTTTGTTATACACGATCCGCCTCTTCCCCGCACCACCACGCTTCCGCAGCCGGATTCGATTTGGCAACCAACACACTGTTGGTTGGATACATGGTATTTTCCTCCGTTTGGCTGTTTTGATTTGTATCGCCATTTCTTCTTCTCAAAGGCCTGATTGTTGATTGTCCAGGGTCAAATTTTTGATAACCAGAGATTCTAGGTTCGGTCCCTAGTGGAGTTGCCATAAAGAGGCCACCAACAAGGCGGAAAACAAGGCTTGAAACAAGAAAAGAGCTGGATTGGCTAGAAAAGAGCTAACTAGCAATCCACTCACAAACATTACTAAAAATAAACTGAGGTAAAACAGCTACGTCTATCATGCCATAAACAGAATAAGACAGACTCCAGTGAGCTAGATTATGAGCTGCATAATTTATAGTCCTAGGAATCCAATTGATTGTGGCCTCCCCGTTGAGCAGGCTTGTCAACCGAACATCCTCCAGAACAGAGCCAACGTGCCAATGAACACTTTCCGCCAACTTGACCTCCTTCACCACCTTGTAATCAATTTCCATTGTGAAGTGCTCAAGGTTGTCTCTTTAGCTTTCAAGAGGGCCTCGCGAAAGGACAGAAACTTGAGAGTTTTCAGGTTTGTGGTGTTGACCTTTGCTGACCAGCACCATTGGATTTCACTTAAAGAGTTTCGCGCTAAGACTCTGATAACCCCAACATCTCTATCCAATGTTGCGTCGATGTTCAGTTTGGTCCACCCTGGAAGAGGTGCCCTCTACTCGGATAGAGCATCCTTAGCTAAGTGTGGACTAAGAAGGGCTACCTTTGCGCCAATAAAATTTATGGAGATGGCACTCATCGACAGCTTTGAGAGAGGAGAGGAACCTTCATGAACCACTTTGGTACGCAACAACCAAATATGATCAATTAGAATGGATGCAAAGAGCAAGAATTCTTCCATATTGGCATCCTACACCTTATCCTCTACGTAGAAGGCAAGAAAGTCTATCATAGATGAGACTTGGAGAAGATCGGGGTGGATTCCCCATGAGGAAGATAACCCAAACTGTTTGCCAAAAGTGCAAAAAAGGAATTGACATTCCCAAAGGGCTGCCGTTTAACATCATGGACATAGTATTACTACCAATACATGTGTTGATCCAAGTTGTCATAGTCTCTGAAAAACCAAATTTTTGTATCACCGCAATGAGGAATTGCCAAGAAACACAGTCGTAAACCTTTTCCATGTTCGCTCTGATCAGGACGTAGCCCCCTTTGCCCTTTTCCCTTCTCATGGTGTGAATACTTCATTAATGATAACACTATTTTCTGCAATTAAGTGACCCACAACAAAAGCTGCTTGCAGAGAAGAAATTATATTAGGCAGAAAAGGTTTAATCCTGTTTGCAATAAGTTTAGATATAACCTTATAAACAACATTACAAAGACTAATTGGTCTTTAGTGGTTAAGGTTTGAAGGGAGCTCACATTTATGGATAAGCACCAGATTAGTCTTGTTTAAATTAACAAGCAACTCATTAGAAGAGAAGAAATGGAGAACATAATCAGTAACATCCTTACCGACTGTATCCCAATAATGTTGGTAGAAAACTGCTGACATTCCATCTGGACCCAGAGCTTTGAAGGGGTTCATCCCAAAGGGGATGCTTCAGATATCTTGCACTGACGGAATTTTCTACATCGAAATTATATCCTCATCAAATAGGGCAGGAAAAATTAATCTCTCTAGATCTTCTGAGAAAGATATAGGGTTAGCAATAAAAATGGATCTGGTGTGGTCGACGAAAGCATTTCCGATGTTGAGGCGAGTCTCCGGCCATTCTACATTCTAATCTCTGATTTTCTCGATAAAATTGCGCCGCCACCTAATGATTGTGGTGAGATGGAAAAAACGGGTGTTACGATCTCTATCTTTGAACCACTTAACTTTAGCCTTTTGCTTCCACAGAAGTTCTTCCTATTGGAGTAGATTTTCCAATCGTGCTTGGATTGACCTTCACCGAGAGACGTCAGAGCTAGATAAGCCGCACACATTCGCTTGTTAGATAGAGTCAAGTTCTGCTATAGCATTTTTTTATCTGCTGGTAGATATTCCCAAACTACTGACTGTTCCAGATGCGCACGCCTTCCTAGTTGCACCTGTGCATTGCATGAGACGCACTTGGATGCGTTCATGAGAGATTGAATTCCATGCGTTTTTAACAATCCACTTGCTACACACATCCTTAGTCCACGTTGCTTCAACACGAAATGGCTGAAATAAATTGTAATTTGTACCTGTTGTGTCGAGCAACAGGGACTATGGTCCGAAGAAGCCGATGACAAAATTTGGATTGTCGCTTGAGGGAAGAGGGTTCGCCACTCAAGAGATGTAAGGGCTCTATCGAGGCAAACCCAAGAGCACATTTGAGGACTGGAGAACCTCCTGTTTTTCCAAGTGAAAGCTCTACCAGAAGCCCCAGATCAATGAGACATAGATTATTAATAGTCTCCCGAAAAGGTTTGGAGGCATAAGATGTGGAAGGAGCTGGGTCGTTTCTTGATTGATCTGAACTGGATAATGCGCCATTCATGTTTTCCATCAGGAGCTAAGGGTCTGTAATCTGTCTCCTGAAATCTTCTACGAATCTCTAAAAGCTTCACTTTTCTCTGAATCTTGTGAGCCCATAGATGGTTGAAATAAACTAGTTAACTTGCGGCAGATGCGAGGAGACTAGGCAACTTATGATATTTTGATTGTCATGGATTGGTGTAACAAGAATCCCCTATTTCCATGCGAAACAAAAATCTCTAGCCAGACCATTGGCTAGAACAATGATCTTATTGGGGAAACGTCACCCGATTAGACGATTGTGCAGAAGAACAGTCTATAACTTAGTTTCTGATAAAATCAAGCAATCTAGTTGCTTCTCCTACACAAGCGCCCCCACATCACGAACCGCCGAGGGTTGGGCTAGCTCTCGGTAGTTCAGAGCAAGTATCCTCATTTAAGAAGCGGAGGTGCCCCTAGCTAGCTTTCGCCTGGACATAAGAAGACGGGTGAGGTAATTTGATGGAGAGGGGATTCATAGAAGTTCTCAGTGACTTTGACATCAAACAGTTTCGCCTTTGCAATGGCCAGACGAACCTTCGTTGCCCTCATAGACCTGGATCTTGAAGTTGCCCTATGGTATTTTGATTTTACATATGTACTGCTTCCACAGTTGTCTGGATTCTTCTCTGAAATTTCAAGCTTCCCCAAGTTTGAGCCTACAAGGTCATAGCTTAGGGTCCTTTCCTCTGATTAGGGGACGTTTGGAATTGAATCTACATGGATTGGGTCTTCATTAGGCCCGATATTACACCCCTTACCCGGGCCGTAAGTGGTTGTCTCCTTTGGAGGTTTAGTGGGATTGGAATCAAAATTGGGCCTAATGATTGGGCTATTAAAGTCCACATTGTTTATCAAGTATGGAGTTGCCTTTCTTTTCTTGAGATTATGGGCTATTTTTTGAAGATAATTTGTTTGACCTAGAGGTGGGGGCAAAAAGATGTTCTTACTATGGTACTAATTAGCCAGGTCTAGCATGAGCATGAATTCCAGAGCATCAGAGAATTCCTCAGAGCTGTTCTAACAGCATGTCAGAGTTTGGTGGCCCCGCACCCCTTTCTTGTCACTCCTAGTGGCCTGGTACTCTGACACTGCAGAAGGTAGTGTGCGCACATCCTTTTATTTGACAACTGCAGTAAACGACATGCTCGTGGCTGGGAGGGGTATCAGCGCCAGCCTTTCCCAGTTTGATAGCTCATCGGAGGAAGACGCCGGCCGATGATCAGCTATGGGAAGGCTTTCTGAAGGGATGGACGAGCTCGGCATAACTGGAGCTTGTTCCCCTTCTTCTCGTGCTTTTCTCTTCTCTGCTAGGAGCTCATCAAGAACATCTCTCGTGTTTTGTGCTTTGAAAATTGTGAAGCAAGTTCCCGAGGTCTCAGAGTTAAGCCACCTCAGAGTTTTAAGCCAACTTCCTTACCCAGGGTGAAAGCATTTTCCTTGGAGAAGAATTCTACCGAGATTCCATGGAATTGATGCAAGAAAGTAGACAGGTTATACTGAATACGGTCCACCGGCGTAGCGGGAGGCCAATTGCAAATAAGCAGATAAGCTCCATTGATAGTCCAGGCTCTTCTGTCGAACACCCAATATTTGTTTGAGCCATTGCGAAAGTAGAAGGCGAAAGTGTTTGAGGACTCCAAATCTCTAATCGTCCAGCCCTTGATGCCATGCCAGGATCCTGCAAGAATGGAGTGCAGCGTAGATAGTCTAAAAATCTGAGAGGAGAAAACCTTACCAACCGTAACAGATTCAACCACTGCTTGAGCTGGTGTAGCGTAAAGTTTGAGATGAATCAGAGGCCCTAAATAGGCAACATCTCCAGGGGTTGGGAGCTAGACACCATAGGGACAGAGGATGAGTCCAGAGGAGGACTTAGAGTACCACTGGAGATAGGTCAGCTCGTGGGGGGACTACCTATGGACACCACTCATTGAGACATGAGAGTGTAGATTTCTCTCCATCTGCATTTCATGCTTCTATCAGCTCTAAGGGAGGGCGTGTCCAAAACACATAGACATAATAGCTAGTAAAACTCTAAATGTCATTTTATGTGAGTTTTTTACTGTAATAAAATGTTAGGAATAGTGTCCTAGAAGCATGAGATGTAATATGATATTTATTATTTAATTAATAAAATAGTTTATTCATCATTTTATGTGCATATATTTATGAATATTTTATGAAGATCAAATGAAAATTTCGTGATTGTTTATGTAACCTTAAACATAGTATATAAGTGTTATATACGAGAGGATGGTGTTTAATGATAATAATAAAAAATATTGTTCATGATGAATTTAATTAAAGTTCAGAATCTTTAATTAAAACATTATTAATACATGTCATTCTCATTTAGAATGGAACGGTGTTATCCGCACTGTTAATATAGCGAGATATTGAATGAGTGTATTTCGCATAATAAGATTATGTGGAACAAGGACACAGACACAATATGAATTTCTAATAATTTCTGTTAAGCATAGAAATTCTAATTGAGTCTACCGATGGTCATATATAGGATGATCTTAATCCTGAGTTGTTAACAAACTCCAATTTATGGATTTATGTCTTTTGATTTACTCGGTACGGATTCTGAGACCCTGAATCCTATTCCTTGTATTTTGTAGACATAATGAAATAGGTAGCTGGGAATGTTATTGTACGAGATGGAATCCATTCCTTCTTAAGAAAGAAGTAGATAAATAATTCTCTTGAGTGTTGATTCGGTACTTGGATTAGTAAGAGCGCTCTGATTTATGAATGTGTTTTATGAATCACTATCCATTAAAGAATCAATAGTACTCAAGGATGCAGATATAATTAGAGAGGTTAACGGATCTTACCTGACTCTAATTATGAATTAATGGAGGATTGATCTATATGCAATGACTATATCAAATGGACACTTCACAGTTTAGAAGTAATTAATGTCAATAATTTCGAGAGTTCAATTCTAAGTTTATAGTGGAGTAACTATTGGAATTAATAGAATTAATTAATTAATTAAAGTATTTAATTAATTATTAATTTTATTGAAGCTCGGGATTATAGGTCCATTAGTCTCCGCGTCGTCCTTGTAATTCTACCAGACACAAAGGGTAAAATGGGAATTTTAGAATTACGGAATTCTAAAATTGAATACTCGAAAAATAATTAATTGATAATTAATTATTTTTTAAATAATGTGATTATTTAAATTTGAATTTGAACACATCTAGATTTATCCATGTAAACTTATTTGATAAGTTGTTCAATTTAGAATTCAAATTAATTTAAGTTTGACTTAAATTCGAATTTGATTTTGAATTAAAATTAGACTACAGGATAAATGATGAATTATCTTCCTTCCTTATCCAGTTTTGGCGCCACACACAGGGTTAGAAAACCCTAAGTGTGGCCGGCCACCTTGTGGATAATGAGAAGGGATTTTCTGTTCTAAATTCAAAATTGGAGATATGGATTTGATTCTGTTTTGAAGTTTGACTTCTACTCTTTAAATATGAGAATGATAGAAAATTGTGGACACAATTTTTGAAACATAATTAAGCCCTAATTGGATTAGTGTGGCCGAATTTCTCAAGGAAAAAGAGAGCAAAAATATTTTTTTCTAAAAATTCCACATCGTGCATGCGTTGGTGTTTGTAGAAATTCGAGTGTTTAAGAAACATGTTTTGTCTCACGTGTGCCCACACACACGTCTATGTGGAATCAAAGAATTGACGTGGAAGACTTTGGTATTCTAAACACAAATTTGGAGTAAGGACTGTTCGTGGTCAAAGAATTCAAGTTATCATCCGAGTCGGCTTCCAGGTATTTTTTCGGATTGAGTTCTTGATATATAAATTAATGTGATTAATTTATTCATGCATAAATTAATATAATCTATAGAGTATCTCAAAAGTTTTATGAACATTTTTGTTATACACGATCCGCCTCCCCGCCACGCTTCTGCACCCGAATTCGATTCGGGAACCAAGGTAAATCAGATTTACTAGTCCTTGAAACATGTTTAGTAGAGGGTGATACCTCAGCCTGGATAATTGATTCAGGAGCAACTAATCATGTTTGTTTTTCTTTGCAGAGTCTTAGTTCTTACACCGAGGTAGCTGATGGGGACTACACGATGAAAGTGGGCAATTGCGCAAGAGTTTCGGCAAAAGCAGTGGTAGAAGTTAGACTTCGTTTTAGGGAAAATGAATTTTTAGTTTTGAACAGTGTTTATTTTATTCCAGACATTCGTAGAAATTTGATTTCTGTGGCTAAGTTATTTGAACAATTATTTAAAGTTTATTTTGATAATGAATTTATTCATATTTCTCGAAATGGTTTAAATATTTGTTCTGGACGTCCGGATGATGGTTTATATTGTATAAAACCAATACCTAACTCACTGCTTAATACTGAAATGTTCAGAGTTGCCGAACCTAAGAATAAAAAGCAAAAGATTTCTCACGACAGTAACACATATCTGTGGCATCTTAGGCTTGGTCAAATTAACCTAAACAGTATTCAAATACTGGTAAAGGATGGTCCTTTACGCGAACTAAAAGTTGGTGAGCTTTCGGTCTGTGAATCTTGTTTGGAAGGTAAAATGACCAAGAGGCCTTTCACGGCGAAAAGAGAAAGAGCTACAGAACCCCTTCAGTTGATACATTCAGATGTATGTGGACCGTTAAACGTCCAAGCTAGAGGCGGTTACGAATATTATGTCACTTTTATTGACGACTATTCAAGATATGGTTATGTTTACCTAATGCAACAGAAATCTGAAACTTTTGGAAAGTTGAGAAAATTCCGAGCAGAAGTTGAAAAACAATTAGGTAAAACAATCAAGACACTTCGATCAGATCGAGGGGGAGAATACCTAGACCAAGAGTTCCGGAATTTCTTGATTGAATAAGGTGTAGTATCCCAATTGACTGCACCCGGTACACCACAGCAGAATGGTGTAGCCGAAAGGAGAAATCAGACTTTGCTCGACATGATGAGATCAATGTTGAGTTATTCTTCATTGCCTACTTCGTTCTGGGGTTATGCCCTAAGAACGGCTGCCTACATTCTGAATAGGGTACCATCCAAGTCTATTCCTAAAACCCCCTTAGAGTTGTGGTGCGGTCGAAAACCTAGTTTGAGACACGTGCGCATATGGGGGTGTCCAACACATGTGCTAAAAGGAAAGACTGGGAGGTCGGAACCTAAGGCAGAAGTGGGTATGTTTGTAGGATATCCCGATAGGACAAAGGGAGGTTTCTTTTATAGTCCTGAAGATCAAAAGGTGTTTGTATCGACAAATGCCACTTTTCTGGAGCATGACTATATGATAGATTTTAAGCCCAGAAGTAAAATAGTATTGGAGGAGTTACTTTCCGATGAGATCAGACCACAACCGACAAGAGTTGTCAGACCACTCAGAGAAAAGACCACAGTTCCTAATCAGGCTCCTAGGGCACCTCGTCGTAGTGGGAGGGTAAGCATGTTACCCGACTGGTATACCAGGGAAGCCCAAATCGTCACTGCCGATGACGATAAGGAGGATCCATCGACCTTTAAGGATGCGATGGATGATTCTGATAAGGAAAAATGGCAAGCAGCTATGAAACTCGAGATGGAGTCTATGTACTCTAACTTAGTCTGGCAACTTGTAGATCTACCTGAATGGGTAAACCCATTGGATGTAAGTGGATCTTCAAGAGAAAGAGAGGAGCGGATGGAAAAGTAGAGACTTATAAAGCAAGGCTAGTGGCTAAGGGTTATACCCAAAAGGAGGGAGTTGACTATGAGGAAACTTTCTCGCCAGTAGCTATGCTTAAGTCCATCCGGATACTCCTGGCCATTGCAGCATATTTTGACTATGAGATATGGCAGATGGATGTCAAGACAACTTTTATGAATGACTATCTTGAGGAAACCATCTATATGGATCAACCAGAGGGTTACATAGAGGAAGGCCAACAGCAGAAGGTCTGCAAACTGCAGAGGTCCATTTATGGACTGAAGCAGGCTTCTAGATCATGGAACATCAGGTTTGATGAGGCTATAAAGTCTTATGGATTTGATCAAAATATTGATGAACCATGCGTCTACAAGTACAAGAAAGAAGAGAAAGTGGTCTTCTTAATTCTTTACGTCGATGACATCCTACTCATTGGGAATGATGTGGGATTGATGACAGATGTAAAGGAGTGGTTAGCCAACCAATTCCAAATGAAAGATTTGGGAGAGGCAAGCTATGTTCTTGGGATCAAGATTATTCGAGATCGCAAGAAAAAGCTTTTGGCGTTGTCACAAGCATCTTATATAGATAAAGTGTTGTCTAGGTATTCGATGCAGAATTCCAAGAAAGGGAATTTGCCTTCTAGGCATGGTATTCACCTTTCTAAGGAACAATGTCCAAAGACTCCACAACAGGAAGAAGATATGAGACGGTATCCCTACGCTTCGGCTGTGGGAAGCCTTATGTATGCCATGTTGTGTACAAGACCAGATATCTGCTATGCAGTGGGAGTGGTCAGTCGCTACCAGTCCAACCCCGGATTAGATCATTGGGTTGCAGTAAAGTGTATTCTCAAGTATCTTAGGAGAAGCTGAAACTATATGTTGATATATTCCGGAGAAGATCTGTCTCTCACCGGATACACAGATTCTGATTTCCAATCGGATAGAGATAGTCGACGGTCGACATCTGGATCTGTGTTCACTCTTAATGGAGGAGCCGTGGTATGGAGAAGTATAAAGCAAAAGTGTGTTGCTGACTCTACCATGGAAGCTGAATATGTTGCAGCTTGTGAAGCCGCAAAAGAAGCTACATGGCTCAGGAAGTTCTTAACTGATCTGGAAGTTGTTCCAGATATGGATAAGCCAATTAAGCTCTACTGTGACAACAGTGGAGCGGTGGCTAATTCAAAGGAACCTAGAAGCCATAAGAGTGCGAAACATATAGAAAGAAAATATCACCTGATAAGAGACATTATGGATAGAGGCGATATAGCGGTTCTGAAGATCGCGTCAGAGGACAACCTTGCTGACCCGTTCACCAAGACATTGCCATTGAATGTATTTGATCGGCACTTAGATGGATTTGGGATAAGAGACATGACACACCTACTTTAGGACAAGTGAGAGATTGTTGAGAATAATGTCTTAGAAGCATGAGATGCAATAGGATATTTATTATTTAATTAATAAAAGAGTTTATTCATCATTTTATGTGCATATATTTATGAATATTTTATGAAGATCAAATGAAAATTTCGTGATTGTTTATGTAACCTTAAACATAGTATATAAGTGTTATATACGAGAGGATAGTGTTTAAGGATAATAATCAAAAACATTGTTCATGATGAATTTAATTAAAGTTCAGAATCTTTAATTAAAACATTAT
>NW_010361820.1:469037-469427 GCF_000414095.1 Morus notabilis | reverse complement strand
GCATAATGAGATTATGTGGAACAAGGACACAGACACAATATGAATTTCTAATAATTTCTGTTAAGCATAGAAATTCTAATTGAGTCTACCGATGGTCATATATAGGATGATCTTAATCCTGAGTTGTTAACAAACTCCAATTTATGGATTTATGTCTTTTGATTTACTCGGTACAAATTCCGAGATCCTGAATCCTATTCCTTGTATTTTAGAGACATAATGAAATAGGTAGCTCGGAATGTTATTGTACGAGATGGAATCCATTCATTCTTGAGAAATAAGTAGATAAATAATTCTCTTGAGTGTTGATTCGGTACTTGGATTAGTAAGAGCGCTCTGGTTCATGAATGTGTTTTATGAATCACTATCCATTAAAGAATCAATGGTACT
>NW_010361820.1:348544-468818 GCF_000414095.1 Morus notabilis | reverse complement strand
TCTAATTATGAATTATTTATGGAGGATTGATCTATATGTAATGACTATATCAAATGGACACTTCGCAGTTTAGAAGTAATTAATGTCTTTAATTTCGAGAGTTCAATTCCAAGTTTATAGTGGAGTAACTATTAGAATTAATAGAATTAATTAATTAATTAAAGTGTTTAATTAATTATTAATTTTATTGGAGCTCGGGATTATAGGTCCATTAGTCCCCACGTCGTCCTTCTAATTCTACCAGACACAAAGGGTAAAATGAGAATTTTAAAATTACAGAATTCTAAAATTGAATACTCGAAAAATAATTAATTGAGAATTAATTATTATTTAAATAATGTGATTATTTAAATTTGAATTTGAATTAAAATTGGACTACAGGATAAATGATGAATTATCTTCCTTCCTTATCCAGTTTTGGCGCCACACACAGGGTTAGAAAACCCTAAGTGTGGCCGGCCACCTTGTGGATAATGGGGAGAGATTTTCTGTTCCAAATTCAAAATTGGAGATAGAGATTTGATTCTGTTTTGAAGTTTGACTTCTACTCTTTAAATATGAGAATGATAGAAAATTGTGGACACAATTTTTGAAACATAATTGAGCCCTAATTGGATTAGTGTGGCTGAATTTCTCAAGGAAAAAGAGAGCAAAAATATTTTTCTCCAAAAATTTCACATCGTACATGCGTTGGTGTTTGTGAAAATTCGAGTGTTTAAGAAACATGTTTTGTCTCACGTGTGCTCACACACACGTCTACGTGGAATCAAGGAATTGACATGGAAGACTTTGGTATTCTAAACACAAACTTGGAGTAAGGACTGTTCGTGGTCAAAGAATTCAAGTTATCATCCGAGTCGGCTTCCAGGTATTTTTTTGGATTGAGTACTTGGTATATAAATTAATGCGATTAATTTATTCGTGCATAAATTAATATAATCTATAGAGTATCTCAAAAGTTTTATGAAAATTTTTGTTATACACGATCCGCCTCCCCGCCACGCTTTCACACCTGAATTTGATTCGTGAACCAACATAAAAAAGTTAGATGTGACTGTTTTTAAGAGTTTTTTATGATAGTAAAACTTAAATTTTAAACTTAAATCGGTAAAATGAACGAGATCTAAGTTGGAAGCGGCTAAGTTGGCAGGTTGCAACACGTAGAAGTGTGTCCTCCACATCCCGTAATCTTGGAAGGAAAAGGTGTTCCGCACACACCGAATTCAATCCTCGTAATCTCAGGTTACTGGGAAACTCATGTCCTAACAGTCAACATCATCCTCCCCCAGTATATAAGTCATAACCTCTCAAATTCGACTATCAAAGCAAACAAAAAAAAAAACAAAAAAAAAAGGAAAAAGAAAAGAATAAAACTTTGATAATAATGATTGCACCCCATTTTTCTTTTTGACAAATTGCTTTCACAAATGCAAACCCACGTTCACCCCTTGACTAGCTGCACAAAGCCATAAACCACATGCAAATTCTTTATTACTTTTATTACAGATAATAATGTACCATTATGTCAACGTAATTAGGATTAAGTTTCTTATTTACAGTTTTTATCGTTGCAGTCATACTAAAATCCAAGTGAAGGGAAAACTAACTACTTTAAGTGCTAATTATAGGGTATTTGGGTGATTCCAAGATCATTGTAACTGCAGAAAATTGCAGACTATTTTCAGAGTTGAATTCTCTTGTAATATTAGACAATTTGGATTCAACTCTGTTGTGATCTGTTAGCTTGAGTTTTGAATTTCACTTTGATTAATACCTCCTACTTCATTTATTCCAATAATTCGGAAAACTACTAACCCACATTGTATTATTCAATTTCTAACCACTTAATAGTATTCCTTACATTTTTCCTTTTTAAAGGAATGTGTTTATTTATTCTTTTTGTCGTTTTACCTCCTGAATTTCTCACGAATAGTGAAGTTGTTCTCTAAACTTTGTTACTTTGATAAACTACAATGCAATTAATAAAGCTTTGCAGAATGCCTCAAATAATATGACGATTGTTCAGATGCCCACGTAGACCTCATGGGAACTTTAAAGGGAAAGGACTAAAATTTTGAACGAAGATGAAGTATGTGAATTAACGACCATGAAGGTGTTTTCATCTGAATTGTAACTGTCTTGTTGACTTGTGGCACTATTTTTTCTTTATTAAACTCATGAATAGTTTGTCAAAAATTAAAATTTTGAGGCACAACTCGTCAATTCATGGAAATGGCAAAAGCGCCAAAACCTTTTTTGTTATTACTATAGTACTATTACTGCTTCAAATTTGTCTACTTAATTATTACTATTATATAATATATTTTGGTAAAATTTAATCTTGTAGAAGCAACGTCAAGGAACCTGAAGTTATGGACGTTATCTGGAACTTGGAAGGAGTACATGCTATGTGGTGTTTGCTATAGTTGATGTTCATCTTTTTTTTTTTTTCCTTTTTTTGGGTGTAAAAGATCCCATTCTCAAATAATTAAAAAAATATATTCTTAGTCAGATATTGAATATTAGAGTAGATTCCATTGTTGCATTTTTTTTCATGATACACCTCAAATTTTCAATTTTGGAAAATGGCACCTAAACTCTCAAATCAGTAGCAATTAAAGTCCAATAGCTAAAAAACGTTATCAAATTGACAGTTCATGATACAAAATTCGCAAGTTACCTAATTTAAAACGAACTTTTTCTTTCATGTGTGTTCCATGCATAGGATGTTATAGTTGACAGGCTCGATACAATTCCAATAGAAACAACAGCATAGTCAATCTCGTGTGCAAAACCATCAATTCGATAATGCTAGTTAGTTGTTGGACCTAAACTGCTACTGATTCTAAAATTAGGGGTGTAATTGGCTAAAATTGAAAGTTTGAGGCGTATTATACAAGAATGAAAAACTTAAGGTGTAATGGAATTTACTCTAAGAAATGAAACAAAAGAGGAAAATGTGAGCACCTAGCAAGAAAATCAGTAACAAACAAGAACTTCATTGCAAAACCATTATATACCATCATTTCAGGAGTATAATATATGAAATAACGACAAACCTAACTCCTAAGTGCCAGCCATGTAAGTTAGAGAAATAGTAGATATGAAGTAGGTCCGTTTAGTTCGCTGATTTGAGTTTTTAATTCGAGTTTAGATGTGACTTTATGTGAGAGCTTTTTACTGTAGTAAAAAAGTTAGATGTGACTATTTTTGAGAGCTTTTTACTGTAGCGAGACTAGAATTCTAAACTCAAATCGGTGAAATGTAGGAGTTCTAACTCTAAAATATAAAGTAAATAAATAAATAAATAAAAACCTTTCAAAAGCTACTAAATTAAATGCAGTAGTTGCGCTAAAACTCCTTTACGTCTGAATAATTTTGTCTCCGTGGTTAAAGAGAGTCTTTGAGACAAAGTTCTACCTTTAGCTATGCATAATAAAGCAGAGTAGTTGGAGAGTGATAAAACGTGAATAATACTATATAAGGGCTATTTATATATACTAGATATATATATATATATATATATCGTTGTAGTGTAGTGTGTACATGATATTGACCAATAGTGTATGGTCCCTAATCAAGCCCGCGTAACACGTCCACCGAGGTCCCCACGAAAAGTTCCCAATTGCTGACCAGATTTTCTTGACTGGGTGATACCTTGCACTAAATACCTCCATTTTCTCTCAGTCCAAACAGCTCTTTTCATTTGGACCACTGCGAGGAGTATGGGATATCCATTTTTGTGAGAAAAAAATAAACATAACGAAAATGGAGATATAATATGAACACAAAAAAAATAGTTAGGAGACCTAAATAGTAGTGGGACAGATGATATAGATATGTAGATAGATAAGAATCAAAAAGATATAATCCTGAATCTATATCCAAGAAAATTATTAATGCTAAAAAGAGAGCCAATAAATCAACAACTTATTATTCCATGAGATTTTCTTTCAAGCACAATAAAAACAACCAACAAAGCTCTCTATGAGTAGGCTCCAAAGTCCAAAAGATAGCTTGGACCAAATTAATGATATGTCATATGTTTGTCACTGCTAATAGACTCACACAAACTAAAGGACAATTTAAAAAGAGAAAACCAGCACTACACCTGATGTTTGCCTTCCTTGCTAGCAGTGGAAAATACTGCAATATTTATCTACTTTTAAACTAGTCTTATTTCTTGCTTTCTTCATAGATTACTTCTGGAACTTTTAGAAATTAGAAAGGCCCACTAATCACTTAGCCACGGTTGCGTAAAGAAAGCTAGGTTATCCAACATTGTTTTCTCATATGGATCCAAATGAAAAAGGCCCAAGTATGGGCTATTCACAGAAGTAACCGAAGGCTTGATTCATTGACTTGTGTTTAAAAAAAGAAGGGAGAAAGAGGAAAATAGGTAAAAATTTGAGATGAATTAAAATTAATAGACGAATAGTTTACATAAGTTAATAAATAGGCCAAATTACTGTTTTCGTTCATAACTTGTCTGGTTATGAACCATAACTTGGCAAGTTATTGTCTATAACTTATCTGGTTATGAATCATAACTTGACAAGTTTGTCCATAACTTATCTGGTTATGAACCATAACTTGACAAGTTATGGCTTATTAATTTTTATAATTAAATATTGACCTATATACTTTTTTAAGCTTTTCATATTAGCAGTCATGCCATGTCAATCACACCATATTACAAAATACCAAACATGCCCCTTACAATTCACTATAATACCAAATGGTATCCATCTTGATATCGAATGGTATCCACCGTGATACCAGCCGGTGATTGACAGCTACTGTAACACTGAACCGATGATCGATGGTAACCAATGTGACATCGACTAGTTATCAGCCAGTAACCGTCGTTGCCGGCCAGTTCGAAGGATGTGAATGTGAGAGAGAAAAGAGGGAGAAAAAACTCTCAAGTTTAGTTTGAGGGTATTTTAGTATTTTTGGTTTAGCTGAGAGTTTTTCCCCACTGCCATAAGTCAATCCACCAATATTTTTTGTTTCAGGCAACGTAAATATCTCCCAAAATACTGAGTTGTAAGTTTAGTCCAATTAGGTTGCATAACAATTTAAATGCTGCATGCATGTACGCTTGGTTAGGAATGGCACTTCTCCCATAACAATTTAAAAGACGACTTGTTTTAAAGGACCAACTAAAACGACTTTTTTTTTAAATATGTAGGGCCTGTTTGTTTCCGTTTTTGTTTTTATTTTTTACGATTTTCGAGAATAAAAAATGAAAATAGTTTCACAAAATGCGTTTGGTGTAAATTTTTCTAAAAATTAAAAACAAAAATGTTTTTGTCCTTTTTTGAAAATCTAATTTCATTTTTTCCGTTTTCTTTTTCTCTCTCTTTCGCTCTGGCTATCTTCTCTGATATCTCTCTCTCTCTCTCTCTCCTCTCCACACGTTTCTCTCTCTTCCCCGAACTCAAGACGCCGTTCTCAGACGATGTTTTCACATAATCACGGCCACGGAGGTGCGCAATTCCCTGGGCTCGCCAGAGCTTGGCCGTGAAGTTGGCAGCGGGATTTGCCTGGGCTTGCCAGAGCTGGGATGTGGGGGTGGCGGCAACGGATCTGATTTGCAGAGATGGAGGGAGCAAATTTTTAGCGGTTTTTTTTGTTATGAGATCTGATTTGCAGGTTTAAGTCTCTTTCTTACTCTTGTATGTTGGCAGATTATAGTCCGTCGTCTGTAGATGTTCAATCTCCTACGGTTCCAAAGAGTTGTCCATAGTTGCAAAATTTTGCAGCTCTTGCAATGCACACCACCTATTCGAGAAAAGTCCTAAGAGAGACTTTTCGGAATCCACCTGAGTTTGTGATTTTTGTTGATCTAATAATATATTAATATTATTATTTATTTAATATTTTTAAATTTTACATATTATTACATATTTTTAAAAATTAAACCACCAAATACTATTTCAGTTTTTTTAAACTGAAATCAATCTCAGAATAAAACTACCAAACGCATTTTTAGAAATGATTTCAAATGAAAATGAAAACGTTTTCGTTTTCATTTTCATACAAAAAAATAAAAACATTTTGGAACGAATTCTAAACACATCCGTATATTCTTAAACTGTTTTTTTGACGCAACCCTTTCAAATATTATAATTTCATGAATACCCTTTTCTTCATTTTCTTCTCACCGAGATAATCTTTTTTTTTTTTTTCAATGTCTCTATTTAAATATTTTTTTATTGAGTCAACTCAACTACTATTCTTTTCATATCTACTATCTAATTAATTTTATGTCTGATTTGCTTGTCATGATATTTTTTTTTTCAATATATGTTCTCCTTGCCTATATATATGTGATATTCAGCCAAAACACGTTCGATTAAACGTTTATACACAATTATTAGAACCAAAGTCCGTTTTCTGCCCCCCTCCATACCATGCCACCACACTTAATAGATTTTTTTTGTTGTTGTTGTAATCAAGCTTATAGAGGTGTTATAGCTGTTAACACGTTGTTAGCACTAACATTATGTTTGCTAGAATGAAACGGTGGGAGAAAAAACAATACGTTGATTAAAACTTCAACACACAAATAGAACCTACAAAATTACTCCCATGACACTCAAAGTAATTTTTACAAAGGGGAGAAAGTACGCTCAGAAATTTTTAGGAATGTATAATTCAGAATTTTTATTTTTTATTATTAATTAATATTTTTTTGATTAATATAATTATTTAATTAAAAATATTAATTAAGATTAAGAAAAAATTCAGACCGATGTACAATGTCTTCTTTCTCTTTTTAACCTTTGTTTGCGCTAGGTGGGCAATAATACTAAAGCCCATTTGTAGCGATCGCTGTCAATTTAGATACGATGACACGATTCGAAATCTGTATAAACTTAGTAAGTTTGAATTTATTATAAATAGATTTAGAACATAATTAGATTGACACGATTAACATGATTAATAAATAAATTGGGTTATGGTTGACCTCCTAACACGAGTTGACACGATAAACTATATGTGTCATTTACAATCTAATGACATGTGATATAACATGAAAGTTTATATGACATATTAAATACAAATAATGTGAATTTTAATATTTGTATGTAAAATTCATTTATTTTTCTTAAAGGGAAAGATAAATTGACTAATAAATATGTTAAATTTGTCTTGACCGTGTTAAATAAGTAATTATTATATTAATTAATTATTTAATATATTAATTTAAACGGGCTATATGAGTTGATACGATTAACAAAATTAATAAATAGATCGTGTTTGGTTGACATTTTTAACACGTTTAATAAATATATCATATTTAGATTGATATTTTTTAACATGATTAATAAATAGATTGACACAAATACGATCCACTAATATAATTTACTACCCTTACGTCCAATAATTGCAAGAATCCAAAAACTTCATCAACAAAAAAGAGTAATTTGGGTTCAGATATAATTTTATGTGAGAATTTTTTATTATAATAAAAAAATTAAATGTGATTATTTTTGAAAATTTTTTACTGTAATAAAATTTAAATTTTAAACTTAAATGAGTGAAATGAAATAATCTCGTCAATCACCCGCTTTGAATAAAGAAAAATCAACGCAAATCGGGTTTGCTGAATTTGGATTTTGGATGAGGCCATATGATATAATTGATGTGTGCGGTGCATCGTTTTCCACGACTGCTTCCGTATCCATAACTCAAACCAAAGCGTCTTTCATATCATTATCGCATGTAAAAACTTTTCACTCCAAAAGCAAAGCCCAATTTTCACTGTTTATCGACCATATTCTCAATTCTTCAATGGCGTCCATTTCTAGACTTGCCACCAAAGACTGCAACTTCTACACATGTCACGCTTTCCATAGGCCTAGCACTGCTTTATTTGCTAGGAGGAGGCTCCAAACCCATCTGGGTAAGTTTTATTTTATTTTGTTTAAATTTTCTTCTTCTTTTTGTGATTGTTTTGCTGGTTTTGGAACATGGGTTATCATTTGTTTTTGGAGTTTGGTACTTGGAATAAATTTTCACTCATTTTAGATCTAAGAAGTGGATTTTCTGTAACTGAGAATGGACGTACTTGCACAATCCGAAGCAAGACTTGGAGTCCAGTCGTTGCTCTTGGTGTTCCTTCAATCATTCAATCCTCGAGGTATTTATTGAACTCTGTTTTTCATTCTACTTCTATGATCACTTGAAAGAAAACATTAAGTAATGTGGGAAACATGATGGTCACTTTGAATAGGATAGTGATCAGCTGGAAAATTTTGATTTCCTAAACATGTGATCAAAATTTTGCTGGCTTGTACATGTTGCATACCCTTTTTTATTTTTTTTTTTATTTTTTTACTCTATTTAGATGATTCTGGTCACTACGAACGTTTTGTGATTTGAACACTTGACATTAAATAAGTTTGGGATTGATTATTGAGCTTTTCGCATATGGTGAAACGAGAAGCACTAGTAGAAAGAAAAAGTTAAAAATTCTCAAGCTTCTCTAAATAACCTTAAAAGTGTGTTGGTTTATGTGCAAAGTCTATTTGAACACTTTTTACTAATTATAGTTAAATTGTACTATGTGCAAAGGACATTTAGGGTCTCCAAAAGAGATACTGATCTGGCCCAATGTCACCCCTGAGTGAGGTGGCCTAGCGGTAATGGACTACCGAGGGGATCTTAAATGTGAAAGTTTGTTCATATCAGCCTAGTTCTCGATTTAAAGTATCTAGGACTATGCCTCCACATATCCTTACGGCTAGCACATTCAATGGGGCTGAAGTGACGCACTTCTTATCGAGGGGTGTGGCTCAACAGTAGGGGCCTTCAATAGACAATCTTGTCAGCATCTTCGGAGTCCCCTTCATAACGCCCAGGGGGTGTGCTAATGCCAGTTACCCCCTTTAAAAAAAAGGCACAATGTCTTGTTTAAGTTTGAATAAGATGGTGATATGCAACTTTCCGACATACGTTAGTGCTGGAATGAAATAGTAGTAAAGGAAAGTTTTGGTTTGTGGCTATTGTTTGTAATTGATCAAAATTCTGCTGACTTGTACTTGTAGGCACTCCCAAGTTGTTTGCAAGGCTGCAACAAATGTATCTGGGGACGTTCCAGATAGCTCTCCCAGCGGGATGAGCCAGTATGAGAGAATTATTGAAACTCTGACTACTCTTTTTCCTGTTTGGGTATGTTTTCTTGAGTCGTATATTTTCTTTGGGGGTTTTTTTAGCAGTTTCTTTCTCAATATGCTTTCTTAACGCATATTTACTTGCGAAAGCATATTTACTTGCTTTGACAGGTCATACTGGGCACAATTATCGGCATCTACAAGCCTGCTGCTGTAATGTTTCTGCATTTTTCTGCTACTTTGGAGAATTGCATATTAACTATTCTCTAACTAGTTTAGATTTGGCGTTCCTCCAGGTGACTTGGTTAGAGACGGACCTCTTCACTGGTTGCCTGGGTTTTCTCATGCTATCTATGGGGTTAACATTGACCTTTGAGGATTTCAGACGATGTTTGCGAAACCCTTGGACTGTAACTATCATCCACATTTATGTCTTGGTTTTTTGTTGAAGATAGTTATATATGAGCTTTTTCGCAGCATTTGTGATTGTCAAACTTTTATGTTGCAGGTGGGTGTAGGATTTCTTGCTCAATACTTGATCAAACCTATATTAGGCTTCACATTTGCAATGGTAATTTCCTGATCAAGATTTTCAGCATAGTTTTCACTGGTTTTTGGGATCAATCTATTTTCAGAACGTTTCATGGCCTCAAGTTGTAAAAGAGACCTATGCAGATCAAATCTATAACCAAAATTATTTCTTCTAAACCAGTAAAGAAGACGAGCTTAGCATCTTTTAAAAGCACACATCATTCACTACCTCCCAAAACTTGCATAATATGTGTTATTTATCTTTATAGAGCAGTGCAAGAGCTCATGATCTCCTACTCGTTTTCTAGGAACCCTCTCCTCTCCAAGAACAAGAGGGCAGGTGACTGGTAACAGATTTATGGATCTCAAAATTTAGTTTAGAAATGGATATGTTTTCTGTTGTGGATGGGAATTGAACTTGCTAGAGTTTCCACATACAATAAAACATGTATATATATTTGGAACTCATATATCTAACAATTTTCCATGTAACTTTTAGATTCTAAAACTTTCCGCACCTCTTGCAACCGGCCTTATCTTGGTCTCATGCTGCCCTGGAGGTCAGGCATCAAATGTTGCAACGTATATTTCTAAGGGGAATGTGGCGCTATCTGTTCTCATGACGACGTAAGCTGCATAAAATCATTTCTTTTTCCAAGTAGAAAGTGACAGAATTAAATTCTGTCGCATATTGAGGGTATCTGCCACTATTACCACTAAAACTACATGGGTGTTAAGCCTTCATGTAATAAGTTCAGGTCTTATATTGGCTACATAACTTTACACGTTATGTTATTCTTAACTTGATATTCTGTATCTTTTAGAAGAACTCAATTGTCTTTCTGTTTAATAGTTATTGTTAATTTTGTATAGATTTGTGCCTACATTAATTTGTTTTCACAACAAGCTGTGGATTACTTAGTTCCAATGCATGTTATAAGAGCTAGAAAATAATAATAGTGGTTTGAACTTAAGCATGAATATATACAAACAGTATCACATAACTTTATGTGAATCGTAATGGCATTACCTGTAAGGCTGCTTGGAATCATTTTGTGGAATTTGTGTAGGTGTTCAACCGTAGGAGCTATAATTATGACTCCACTTCTTACCAAGCTTCTTGCTGGTCAGCTCGTTCCTGTTGACGCCGCTGTAAGTTCGAATGCGATTGATAAATTAATATTTTAATAACTACACCATAAAACTCATCATCAAGCAATTTTACTTAATCTGGATAACATGAGTAGCAGGCAGGGTTACTAGTTTAGCACTAAATAGAATGGTCAATAATATGCTTTTCAACAATCAACCTAGATTTCTGATGGGTTTGCTTGTACAGATTAGAATAGCAATTACAGAGCTTTGATGATCCCATCAAAACGCTTGCTTTCCTAGACCTGTCGAGTTATGCTTGGGTTGGGTGCAGTGAGGCAAAATTTGGTAATTTAAATAAATGAAAAACTGTGAACATTCATTCCATGGCCCTCCCACATGAAGAATAAGAGTCCCGTGTCAGAACTGAGAATTGAGAAATATGGGAAGTGAAGCTCAATAATACATGGTCTCTCTATTTCTCCTGGTAGTAATGATAATGATGTGTATACTAGTGAATTACTTGTGTCAACAATTTATATTTCATGTGTCACACTAATGTTTCTTCTCCCACTCTATGCAGGGCCTAGCAATTAGCACTTTCCAGGTTGTTCTAGTGCCAACAGTTGTTGGAGGTAACTAAAAGGTGTTAATAAACAAAATTAGAAAAAAAAAAATGGTGGTTCTAGTTTATGCCTATCAGAATTGGATTGCGGAGAAACTTACCATACTATAGACAGTAACTTTATCTCCAAGTCCCATGAACGTTGACATAAATGCCTTAGTTCTAACTCCTGCTCTATCCCCACAGTGTTGGCAAATGAATTCTTCCCCAAATTCACTTCAAAAATTATATCGGTTACACCTTTAATTGGAGTTATTCTCACTACTCTCCTTTGTGCAAGCCCAGTAAGTTCGCAAAACATTCAACCCGTCTATAGCTTGCATTCATGGTGTTCGTTACAGTGCTTTCGAGTAGGAGTTCCTTTGTGTGGGAGGGGCCAACTAAACTGACCTTAATATTTCAGATTGGGCAAGTTTCAGAAGTTCTCAAAGCTCAAGGGGCACAGCTAATATTGCCAGTGGCTCTTCTTCATGGTGCCTCATTTGCTCTGGGTTACTGGGTTTCAAAAATATCTTTTGGTGAATCCACTTCTCGCACCATATCTATAGAGTGTGGTATGCAGGTAATACCTTCTTCTGAACTATCTAAACACTAATTTCTTGGAGTGTATCATCTGCTATTTTCTCTATAATTTCACCATTCTGTAGTGTTGTACTCTCTTATCCATGTTTCACAACAATTGTTATCTTCATTACTTAAACAAGTTTCCACATTCTTCCATGAAAAGTCACTATGTATACTTCCCCTTTATTCGCCTACATTGAGAAGTAAGAAGTTAACAAAACTAGGATTGAACACCGATGTTAGTAGGACCCTGAGCGGTGAGATAGGGATACAAGGCATCATATTCATATCCTTTTAACATCTTCATAAGAAATGGCCACTCCATGCAGAACTGCTAAAAACTAAAGACTAGTGTAGACGTATTGAATGTTTTTATGCTTATAGTAGTTTATTTTACCTTTTATGACAGCTATAATGCTTTTAGAGATGTTATCAAGAATTGCTTCTGATAGACTATCTTGAGTTGTATGCACTTAGAACTTGAGGGTCATTTTTCTGTACCAATAGTTCAAATTTGCATGGCAAATAATGAATTGTGATCTGTAGGTCTATTGACTTGCTCATTTTATCTGCAGAGCTCTGCGCTTGGATTTTTGCTTGCTCAAAAGCATTTCACAAATCCACTTGTAGCCGTTCCTTCTGCTGTTAGCGTCGTTTGCATGGCGGTACAACTCTTTTCTTCCTTAAATTTTGCATGCAAATTGTCTAGTTTTACATCTGATGTAACGTCATCATCATGTCGATGACAGCTCGGCGGAAGTGCTCTTGCAGTATTCTGGAGGAACCAACCGATTCCCGTTGATGACAAGGATGATTTTAAGGAGTGAAGATCACTCTCTAAAATAATGCTACTATGAGATTTTTGTGACTTCTCATATTAGATTTTTGGTTTTTGCAATTGTTGTGTACATCTTTAGACATCAGCCTATGGGATTGGCAAAAAGCCTTTCTTTGTTGGAGTTGAACTAGTATCATATGCAACTTTAGAAGAGTCTTTTTCTTTCTTTTTTTTTTTTTCTTTTTTTTTTTTTCTTTTTTTTTTTTTCTTTTTTTTTTTTTCTTTTTTTTTTTTTTGCGGATAAGCAATCTGTTGAATTGATATTTCAAAAAAACTATTCGTTTGTTTCTACTTTTCTTTTATTTACTATTTACAAAATTACATAAGATGAAAAGGTGTAAATTAAGCTCAGCACGGTCTAGTTATTCTTTTATTTCTGAATTAAACATAATGTCTTCTAAAAAGCAATTTATTCTAAAAACCAAACTTCTAAAGATAGCGATAAAACCCTACCATTTTTTTTCTAAAAAAAGAAAAAAGGATAGTTATTTATTGAAAAATTATTGGGTTATTTATCTTTTTGTACCCCGTATTTTAGGTTTTAGAAACTATACTCTTAGTTTTTAATCTTATTAAATATATACCATTAAATTACACTTAATATACAAATCCATACATTTTCTAAGTCAACATATTTTTTTTCTGTGATTTTGTAAGTTTAACACTTAATTAAAAAGAAACCCGCAAAAAACAATGAGACAGCCTCACTTAAATGTTAGATTAAGGGCCGTTTGGAAGAGCTTTTATTTTTGCTTTTAGAGAGAAGTAAAAGTTGTGATTTTTTCAGCAAGTGTTTGGAATAAAATAGCTTAAAAACTATCTTTTAATTTCTAATAACCAATAAGCGTATTGAAATTAAGTTTATAATGTTTTAATAAAATTTGGATGTAAGTTTTAAAGTCTATTCATAAGTGTTTTTTTTTTTGAAGCCTCATTTTGTAGCTTTGACTAGAAGCTATTTGAAAAGTAAAACCACTGAGGATTTGTGTTGTTGTATCTGATATCGAATGCACAGCTGCTCAACTTCTTTTTTGAAATGAGATCCCAGACGAGATTATCTAAACACTTTCAAAACGAACTTTTAAAGCTAGAAAGTCACAAAAAATTACCCGTTTAGTTAGAGAATTCGTTCTCTGATTCGAATCATGGTTCATGGTTCGTTACAGTATTTTTTCTCATAAAACATATACATAAATAAAAAATTATTTTAATCTCATGATTCTAATTCATGAACTAAACGAGCTTTCATCCACACCGAAAATATATTATACAAATCATCGCTAATTAACATTGAATCCATTATCCACGAAGCCCAAAAATCATGTTCTCCCAGCTTGCGGACAAGCAAAATCACAGCCATTTCCCCTTTCCCTTCCCTTCTCTTCTCCGCTTCTTAGGTAAGAATACATTCGAAAACCAAAATTACGTATATACAAATAGATTTTGAGAGAGACCGGTAGGAAGGGAATACAAATATATATATATATATATATATATATATATGTGTGGGAGATGCCGTGGGTTTTTGCAATTAATAGTAATAATAATAATAAGATGTCATGGGTTTTTATAATAATAATAATTATTATTATTATTATTGTAAAAACCCATGACATCTCATTATTCTTATTATTATTATTATTATTATTATTAATGTTATGAAGATTTAGGATCTGTTTAGTTCGTTGATTTAAGTTTTTAATTTGAGTTGAGATGTGACTTTATGTGAAAATTTTTTACTGTAGTAAAAAAATTAGATGTGACTATTTCTTAGAGCTTTTTACTGTAACAAAACTCAAATTATAAACTCGAATCGGTGAAATAAACGGAACCTTAGATGATCATATGTGGCTTTCATGAACAACTTTCATTGATGAAAGTTTTATTGAAACTTCATCCATGGAAAGAAGTTTACTTGCAAGATGTGTGAAAGAGAGAACATATGACAACAACTTCCCTTGCAAGTTGCCAACGTGGATGACAAATCCGGATGCCTCCCATTGAGCCTATAAATAGTTATCACTTCTTCTTGCCATACCAACAATCAGAGCTTTGTAAGAGAGAGAGATAAATAATAATTGACAAAATAGATAAAAGAAAGGAAATAGTGCAAAATTAATAATAGTATTTTCTCTCTATATTAGTCTCTTTGTTTTTCTATTTATTTACCTTACTCTTATAATAGTTATATATATCCTTCAATTTTATAACACGTTATCTCATTTCCTATCATTTCTTCATAAAGAAATTCACAGTTGTGTTTATTGAAAGTAGGGAAGAAGAGGTATGAAGATATACTTTAGCGGTTTGATCTCTTTACTATTATGGAAGTGGTTTTTGCTTTAGGCGTGTCTCAAGATTAATGTTTGAGATATATGTTTGCTACTAATGTTTGTTCTAGTTTATATTCACATGCTTTTAGCAATTTTAAAGGTATTAGTTTTTGGTCTTTATTTTTCTTTCATATGGGTTTTTATTTCTCATTGATTCATTAGTTTTATGAATTAATAATGATTGATGAATTATTATGTATTTTTTCGTGATTTGTGTCTGGTAGTTGATATTGCTTATTATTTATAAGCATCTTTCACGTTGCAATAATTGATGAAGAATAATTTTTCATCTTTTGTTTGTATTTCTATTTTTTTAACTTTATAATTTTTAAATTGTGATATAATAGTTTTTCACAATGGCAAACATCACAAAGCTTGAATTTGCTGCTCTTGATATTTCGAGCAAGAACTACTTGTTATGGAGACTTGATGCTGAAATTCATTTTAATGTTATGAACCTTGGAAATACAATTAAAGAAGGAAATGAAGCGTACCTAAGGTAATGATATTCCTTCGCCATCATCTTGATGAGGGATTAAAACTGAATACCTTTACAGTAAAGGATTCATCTGTCTTTTGGCAAAGTTTGAAAGAAAGGTATGACCATCAAAGGGATATAATATTGCCAAAAGCGCACTATGAGAGAGGATACAGTTGCAAGATTTTAAAACAGTTCCTGAGTATAACTCCGGAATGTTTAGAATTACTTCTTTGTTAAAATTATGTGGAGAAAATATCACTGAAAATGATATGTTAGAGAAGACATATTCAATTTTTCACACCTCGAATATGCTCCTGCAGCAATATTGAGAGCGTAATTTTAGAAAATATTCTCAGCTGATATCATGTCTTCTTGTTGCTAAACAAAATAATGAGCTTTTGATGAAAAATCATCAATCTCGCCCAACTGGTTCTGCACCATTCCCTGAAGCGAATGCTACATCATTTAATAATAACGAGCGCAATCGTAGTCGTAAACGAGGCCACAGACCTGGTCGAAATAATACTTGGTATCGCGGTGGTCATAACAATAACTCCTCAAATTTTAAGAGAGCTACACCTTACCACCGGAAGTGGGAAAATAATGAGGAGAAACATGATAAAGGAAAAGGTTCAAGAACAAAGAAAATCTTTGCCATAAGTATGGTATGAAAGGACATTGGGCGAGCATCTTGTTGATCTTTACCAAGCTTCACTGAAAGAAAAAGAGAAAAACATAGAAACAAATTTTGTTGATCTAAATTTGGTTGATCATCATGATCTGGATCCTGTTGGCATTACTCATTTTGATATTTCAGATATCTTTAAGAATCCTAATGGCAATATGTGTAACCTAACCAATGATGAAAATGTCCATGATGCCTAATATTATGTTAGTACTAAATAAGTTCTCTTATATTATTTTTCTGTTTATGTTATGTTACTAAAAACTTCTAGTATGTACTACTTCTAGTGTGTACTATTCTATCTTAATGTAATAAATGTTTGTCTATTTTATTATTTAGCACTAAATTCTCATTACTTATTCTATTTTATGTTTTATGAAGAGTATGGATTTTACTAATCATGATTCCAAGGTAAATGGTGAAGATTTATGTCTGGCGGACATTGCAACTATGCACACAATTTTGAAAGATGAAAAATCTTTTTCAAGTTTGATATTAGTGAAGGCTAATGTGAACACAATCTCAGGCACTGCAAACGGCAGACAGTGCAACTATGCACGTCGTAATGGATATCATATTAAGACTATAAATGAGAATAATGTAGAATATCTATACAGAAGTAAATATTAGAAAAAGTACCCGCTTTCTCTTCCGGGTTGTATTATACATTTATTTACAAAATTGAATCATATATGGTGATGACCCAGAAAGCTTATGATCCAAAATTGTTTTCTCTTTGACATAACTGTCTTGGTCACCCTGGGTCGATAATGATGCGAAGAATTATTGAGAACTCAAATTGACATCCATTAAATAACCAGAAGATTCTCTTGTCCATTTATTTTTTCTGTGTTGTTTGTTCTCAGGGTAAATTAATTATTAGGTCATCAAACTATTGAATCTCCCACTTTTCTGGAAAAATTTCGAGATACATGTGGGTTTATACAACTAGCATGTGGACCATTTAGATATTTTATGGTGTTGATAGATGCCTCAACACGTTGGTCACATGTTTGTTTGTTGTCTACTCACAATGTTACATTTAAGAGCTTTCTTGCTCAAGTAATCCTATTGAAGGCACAATTTTCAGATTATACAACGTCTTGATAATGCTGGTGAGTTCACCTCCCAAGCATTTAATGATTATTGTATGTTAATTGGGATTAACGTTGAGCATCCTGTTGCCCATGTACATACTTAAAATGGTCTAGCATAATCTTTTATTAAACGTCTCCAATTAATTACCAGACCATTACTAATGAGAACAAAATTGCCTTTTTCTACTTGGGGACATGCCATATTGCATGATGCATCACTTATTCGCATCAGGCCGACAGGTTATCAAAAATACTCCCTGTTACAACTTGCATTGGGCAAAAACCAAATATTTTCCATCTTCGAGACTTTGGCTACGCAGTATATGTTCTAATTGCTCCACCATAACGCACCAAGATGTGTCCTGAAAGAAAGTTGGGAATTTACGTTGGATTTGAATCCCCTTCCATAATTAAATATCTTGAACCCCTGACAGGTGATGTTTTTATGGCAAGATTTGTTGATTGTCATTTTGATGAAATAATATTCCCAACATTAGGGGGCGAAATGAAAGAGGTCATTATCTCATTTTGATACTCGCACTAATCAATGTGAACTAGAAGTTCAAAGAATTATTCATTTGCATAATGTTGCAAATCAATTACCAAATGCATTTATTGATACAAAGAAAGTAACAAAGTAACATATACTAGCTGCTAATATTCCAGCTCGTATTGATATCCCTGATGGGAAAATAAAAAATATAGCAGCACATGAGTCTAAGACACGTTTGAAGCGTGGTAGACTAATCGGTTCTAAAGATAAAAATTCCCGGAAGAGAAAAAGGAAAGACCAAGAAACCGGCACTCCTGAAGAGATTGGAGCTCTTAAAGAGGCTATATTGCTAGAACAAATAACTGACACACAAGACCCCAAAAGTGGTCCAGGTACCTGAAAATACTGAAAATATTGAGATCTCAATAAATTATGTCAGTACGGGAAAACAATGGAACCGTGATAAAATTGTTGTTGACAACGTATTTGCATATGAAGTAGCACTTGATATAATGAAAGAAAGTGAGGATTTTGAACCAAAGTCCGTCGAAGAATTTCGACGTAGGAATGATTGGCCAAAATAGAAAAATGTAATCCAGGCAAAATTAGATTCCCTCGCAAAGCGAGAAGTATTTGGACCTATAGTTCGAACACCTGAGCATATAAAGCAAGTGGGGTACAAATACGTCTTTGTACGAAAACGTAATGAGAAAAAAATGAAATTGTGAGATACAAAGCACGGCTTGTTGCACAAAATTTCTCACAAAGACCCAGAATTAATTATGAAGAGATTTATTCTCCTATAGTGGATGCAATTACTTTTCGATATTTAATAAGGCTAGCAGCATTTGAAGGACTTGATATGCATCTAATGGATGTTGTAACCGCATATTTATATAGGTCACTAGATAATGATATCTGTATGAAAATTCCTGAAGGATTTAAGATGCCTGAAGAATGTAATTTAATACCCCAGGAAATGTGTTCAGTTAAATTACAAAGATCTTTGTATGAGTTAAAACAATCCGGACACATGTGGTACAATTGCCTCAGTGAATATCTCTTAAAAAAAGGATTTGTAAATAATCCTATTTGTCCATGTGTTTTCATTAAAGATCAGACTCCGGATTTGTTGTCGTAGTTGTGTATGTTGATGACTTGAATATTAATGGGACTCCTAAAGAGCTCAAATAGATTATAGCATATTTAAAGAAAGAGTTCGAGATGAAAGACTTTAAAAAAATAAAATTCTGTCTCGGCCTGCAAATCAAGCATTTGCAAGATGGAATATTAGTCCGTCAGGTAACTTATATAGAAAATGTTCTAAATCGTTTTTATATGGAAAAGGCCCATCCATTCAGTACCCTAATGGTGGTGCGATCTCTAGATGTGAAAAATGACCCTTTTTGTCCTAAAGAAGATAATGAAGAAATCCTTGGTCCTGAGTACCATATTTGAGTGTAATTAGTGCCCTTATGTATCTTGTTAATTGTACTCAACCTAATATTGCTTGTTCAGTCAATTTATTAGCTAGATACAGTGTTGAACCAACTCGAAGACATTGAAAATGAGTTAAACAAATATTCCGTTATCTTCTCAGGACAACTGATATGGGTTTATTTTATTCTAAATGTTCAAAATCACAATTAGCTGGTTTTAAAGATGCATGATATTTATCTGATCCACACAAAGCTCGATCACAAATAGGTTATGTTTTCACATGTAGTGATACAACAATATCATGCGCTCTAGGAAACAAAGCATTGCTGCTACTTCATCAACTCATGTTGAAATACTTGCCTTACATGAAGCAAGCCGATAATGTGTATTGATGAGATCTATAGATCATCACATCCGAGAAACTTATAAAGTATCCTCAAATCAAGGGAGCCCAACAGTACTTTACGAAGACAATACAGCTTGCCCAAATCAAAGGAGGTTATATCAAAGGCGATAGAACCAAGCATATTTCGCCAAAGTTCTTCTTCATGCACGAGCTGCAAAAGAATGGTGATATAGACGTTCAACAAATTTGCTCATGCGACAATCTTGCTGATCTATTCACTAAAGAGCTTCCTACTTCAACATTTGAGAAATTGGTGCATGGTATTGGAATGCGTCGACTTAAAGATTTTTTTTATGAATATTCAGGCAGCACCAATCATGTCTGTATGAGGAGGATTTAATTACACGCTGCAATCTTTTTTCCTTACCTAAGGTTTTTATCCCACCGGATTTTTTCTGATAAAATTTTTAATGAGACAGTATTTCTAAAGCGTAACATAAATAAGAATATTGTACTCTTTTTCCTTCACTAGGATTTTGTTTCCCACAAAGTTTTTTTCAAGTAAGGTTTTAACGAGGCAAATTCTTATATATGAACATCTAAAAGGGAGAGTGTTGAGAAGATTTGGATGATCATTTGTGACTTTCATGAACAACTTTCATTGATGAAAGTTTTATGGAAACTTCATGCATGGAAAGAAGTTTACTTGCAAGATGTGTGAAAGAGAGAAAACATATGACAACAACTTCCCTTGCAAATTGCCAACGTGAATGACAAATCCGGATGCCTCCCATTGAGCCTATAAATAGGCATCACTTCTTTTCATACCAGCAATCAGAGCTTTGTACGAGAGAGGAAATTTTTTTTTTGAGAGAATAGATAAAAGAAAGGAAATAGAGCAAAATTAATAATAGTACTCTCTATATATTGGTCTTTTTGTTTTTCTATTTATTTACCTTACTCTTATAATACTTATATATATCCCCTAATTTTATAACTTATTATTATTATTATTATTATTACTATTATTATTATTACTACTATTATTATTACTACTATTACTATTACTACTACTTTAGTGTGTGTACGTTGAAGGTGAAATGATAGAGGAGGAAAACTAATATGATGCTCAGGGGCTGGTTCTTGATTCACAACTCACTCTTTTGTTATAATATTTTCTCTTACAAAAGTTTAAATTTAATTTTTTTATTATAGTCTTTTCTCTTATATAAAAATTTGAGTTGTGATTTGTGTTGTAAAAAACACACCTTAAAGGCTATTTTGGACATTTATATGTCAAAATTAAGTGTTTGACTAACAATGAGGATTTGCATATTAAATGTAATCTAATGATTATATTTGATAGGATAAAAAATTAACCGTATACTTTTTAAATAAACTTAAAATACAAAGTATAAAAAGGTAAATAACCTAAAATTATTTGGTTAACTAAGATAATGGATCCTACGTGAATATATCATAGTACTAGTTGGGAGTACCTGTTTACGTGTGTTCAATTTTTTGAAATTTTCGGACGTGGATTTAAAACTTTCTTAAAATTTGTTTGATTTATTATTCTCCTAAAAAGTTTAGTTAAGTAATATATAAACATATACACACATTTATATATATATATATGAAGGCATAGCACATTTTTCACACTCCAAAATAAGAATTAGTGACGTGGAGACTTGTTTAGAAGTTAAACATAATTAAGAAAGTGATTAAGCATTTAAAAATATAAAATCAATCTCAAAAGTCAAGCATTAAAGAAATTTCTAAACAAGCCCCATATTTTGATGAAATGAAAATACGAGAAAGTGATAGGGACTTTCATACTTTTTTGGTAAAACAGGTTCAAAATTAAGCCTATGGCATCATTCAGGATCTCACTCACAGGATATACAATATTGTACGTACATGAACATGTAAAGAACATTTACAGACATCAACCACAATCTAGATATTCAAAGTTTACAGTCTAAGAGTTTATAATCCTTACATAGTGTGTCAGTGATGGATACAATGTACTCACTTGAACATACGGTAGTAACTTAATCAGTTACTCTGCAGTGCTTCTAGCGTTGCCTGAGAGGGGTTTAATATTATAGAAACAAAAGTAAAACATGAGCAGAAGGCCCAGTAGAATGTATTTAAGAAAAACTTTATAAACAAGTAAATAAATGAATAAGTAAATAAATAAAGATATTCAGTTTCAACACAATGGCTGGAACCTAACATCTTTTTTTTATGAAAGGAAGTATAAACATTAAATTCCGTATTACAAGCATCAACAAGTAATTTATACTATGATAAATTACTTACACAACCACAAGCACAAGTCTTAACACCACCGTAGTGGCCCGGTCTGAGTTTCGGGTTCTGCCCCTGAGGATACACTCTGCATATCCTATCTAGGCCATCAACAGACTTACCAGTTCGCAAGATATCTTACCTTAAGAAATCATTCATTAAAACTTTTAAATAGTTCATTATGATTCCAATAGCTAAAATCAAGTTATTGTGTTAAAATACTTTTCTTTATCAATCATGTCATTTCTTTAAAACATTTCGTAAGGCCAAAACTCTTAAATAGGCTAACGAAGAAAATGACAAGAATAGCCTACCTCTCAAGTACTAAACTTGTTGCTAGCGTTGCGCTATCCTAGCCTCCGCTTCCTCAAAGCCTTCAATCCGATTCTTCAACTAGCATTTACACAAAACCACGTTTTAGGACGCAATCCTCATTCCTAAAACGAATCAGTCTCAATCATACACATTGATTTTCCATTAGTGTGTCTTAATCAAATTTCAAGTTTCACAAATCATTTCATATTTCAAATCATCATTTCAAGGATTTTGATCTCAAAACATGGATTAAAGATGCTAATCCATCTACTTTAGGTTCCCAAATGAAGCTAATTTGGGTTCTCTTTGAAAATCAGGGTCAAACCAATATTTTTAAGGCAAAACAGGGTTGAACCGTGTGTATATCGGTTGACCGGTGATAGAGAAGTTATTCTCCACCGATCGGCCGGTGGAGAAGGGACCGGTCAACCGGTGACAGAGAAGTTATTCTCCACCGGCCAGCCGATGGAGAAGGGACCAGTCGACCGATGGGAGCTGAACAGATCGGCCGACATGGCTGATCTGAAGAAAACAGAGCCAAAACTTGCAAATTCGAGTTTAAGTCTGAGATATTTCAAGGAAAAACTACAAAATCCAGGTTCCAATTACTAAATCAAGTCCAAAAAACCAAAGATCCCCAATTTCCATCATGATTTCAACCAAAATCCATCAAAATCCAATTTGAACTGAAAATAAGTTTTGTCAAAAGAAAAATCTAAGATTTAAGAAAAGTTTTTCAAAAATCTTACCCCAAATCATTCCCTTAATGTTAAAAACTTCTTGAAGTTCCTCTTTGATTCAAGATTCTTGAGAAATGGTGACAATTTTTGGAGAGAAAGAGAGATAGAGCTATGAGAGAGAGAGAGAGAGAGAGAGCTAAGAGAGAGAGTGTCGTGGGAGAGAGTGAGGGAAAAGCGAAAAAGAAAAGAAAAGAAAAGAAAAGGATAAACTTCAAAAGATATTTAAGAAAGTATACCAAAAAATGGGTCTACACACATTTCTGGGGTGAAAATGTAAATACTAAAAATGTTTAGAATCCTTGAAAATATTTAAACTGAAATATCAGAAACATTTAATGAACATAATTAATTAATTAAACCAGATTAGGTACACTAATAAATCTCAATTATCCTAATTAATCTTGTTTAATTCCTCAAGGTGTTATAACATTTTGGAAAAAAAAAGATTTAATGAGAGAAATTAGACGATAAAATTATTTAGAGATGTATATGAGCAAATAATATTTGAAAGGGTTACTGAAAAAATATGTTGAAATAGAAACATAGTTAATAAAAATTATTTCAGGGAATCATGAAAACACACACACATATAAAAGTACCATATTTTAAAAAATAAATTAATTTTATAGAATTACAAGAAAAAATATTTAAGTAGTGATGTAAGTAACTTCAATAGGGAAAATTAAGGGAAAAAAAAAACAGAATAAGGTGCACTTAAAAATATAGCATTTAAAATTAAACAAAAAAGGGTTGAACTTATGTTTCAATGAATATATATTTTGTTGAATATTGTATATGTAATGAGAAAATAATAATACACAGAGTCGCACTAAAAAATGATTAATTGCAGACACATCCAAAAAAAAAAAAAAATTCAACCGAAAAATTAGATAGATGTATTTATGAGAAAATTATAGTTTATCAAGAGAAAGATGTTTAAGTTATTTTAATGAGGTAATTAGAAACATATTTTTCAGGAATATTTTTTATATAATAATATTTTTTAGGACCACCATAAAAAAAAATCTTAAATCTTTAACATACATAAAAGAGTCAAAAGAGATTAGCTCTCCTTTGGCCACATGTTAATTCCTCTTCTTCTTCTTTTTTTTTCATTTTTTCATTTTTTGTTTTTTGCCTTTTTGTTTTCTATTTGAGTTTTTCTTTTTTTTTTTTCCCTTTTAACATACATTTTCCAATAACTTAAGGGTGATTTGTTTTTTGTTTTTTTTTTTTGGGTCGGAGCTGGACAAAAAGTTTCGTCTGTTTCTCCGCCCACATGCAACCTAAGACAACATTTTTTTTTTCTTATTTTGATTTTTTACCCTACTATTCAAAAATTGAGGAGCCATCACACCATTTTTATGTATTTACATTTTTTACTCTAAAACTTTTCAAGAATTATATTTCGACCCTAAGTTATTGGAAAATAAAATTTTTGACAAAAATTATCAAGAATTACAATTGTGGTCCCAAAAATTTTGACAAAAAAAATATGATGCCTGATATAAAATGTCATGACATCAAATGTGGTGTTGTATTATGACAATACAATAACATATAATACAATACAATACATCTTATACAATATAATACAAGCTATCATAATCTCTCTTAGCTTTTTATTCCTTTATTTAATCTAATCTGTCTTTTTATTCCTTTTTAGAAAAAATGTTGCCTTCATAAATATTTTTCTTTTAAATACCTACTTAAATAATTCCTCCATATACATATATATATATATATATATATATATTCCTATCTAAGTTTTATAGACTTTGAACAAATTCTCCCCTCATGCACAAAACTTTTCGTTCATGGTCTTTTTAATTTTTACTTTTCTTTTGTTGCTTTTTTTTTTCTCTCCCTCTTTTGTTCATTGTTACTTATTTTTCCTTATTTTCTTTCTTTTTTTTAAATGTGACCCTCATAAATATTTTTCTTCTAATTACCACATTGAAATAGTTTACTCATATATGTCCTGAACAAAATTTTTTTAAGGCACGACCATCTCAAATACATTTTTTTTTTATATATACCCAATAAACAATCTTTAACATATTGTTCTCAAGTGCGTCTTTATCAAAACATTTTGTCTGTGATTTTAATAATTAAATTTCTTTCTATGTATCCTAAATAATTTATGTCTAATTTGCTCTATTAAAGATATATTTTCCTTTAAATTTTTCCATGTTTGATATTTTTTCTACTAGACTAAATTTTGAAGAAAATAATGATAAAAAACATAAACTATAAATTGTAAAAAAAAAAAATTGAATAGACATGGATGAAGTGCGTGTTTCAACTAGTCTTCATAAAAAAATAAATTGATTCACAGCAACTCATATAGAGCGTTTAGTGCCTACTTTGTTTATCATGGGCCCACATCGTTAGCGTTTGGTCAACACTGTCAAAAACACTTTCATATGAGAAGATGAAGTCTTGTTCAACTTAAGTTATAACTCAAGTTTTATTATTATAATATTTTCTCTCATAAAATTTTAAATTTAATTTTTTTACTCATTCATATATACAATTCAAGTTCTTAACTTGAGTTGTGAAACAAATATACCCGAAGCTATACACATTGTTATTTCTCTTGTCTTTAAACTGTCACGCCCCGGAACAGGGGTCGGTGACGTAGAGCTCGATTAAGGGTTAAACACATGATAATAAAACAAATTCCCCACGAGCCCCACACTCAATTTAAAATAAATTACAGGACCTATCCACAGGATCTCATTACCGTACATACATGAACATGTAAATAAGTATTACATTACATCATCCACAGTCTAGAAATCCAAATATCAAAGTTTACAAATTCTTACATATATCCAAGAGGATGAACACAATCCTCACTTGATCGAAGGGTAGCAAATGATCCAGCTACCCCGCACCGCTCATAGAGTCGCCTGGGAGGGGTTTAATACATTTGAAACATGAAAAACGTGAGCGAAAGGCCCAGTAGGATCTAATTTGAAATAAACTTTATAAATAAGTGAATAAATAAATAAGCGAGTAAATAAATAAATGGATAAGTAAATAAAATAAGACATTCAGTTCTGACACAACAGCCGGAACATCACATCATTTTTTTCAAAGGAAATAGAACTGAAAATCACCGTATTACAGGCATCAGCAAGTAATTTATACTAAGATAAATTACTTACGCAACCACGTGCACAAGCCATATCACCCCCGGGGTTTCGAGTCCTGCCCCTAAGGATGCACTCTCCACATCATATCTTGGCCATCAGTCAATTTACCGGTTCGCAAGATCTCTTATCTTAAGAAATCATTCATTAAACTTTTTGAAATCGTTTCTTATAATTCCCACGAACTACAACAAGCCGTGGGTCCCATGAACTACAACAAGCCGTGGTTTTCAAATATTTTTCTTTCGCAAACAAGCTCCTTTTCTTTAAAACATTTGCAAGGCCAAAACTCCTTTAAAATCAGGCTTACAAGGAAAAAGGCTAAGAAATCCTACCTCGAAAATATCAAACCTGTGGCTAGCGGTGTACTATTTCGGCTTCCGCTTTCTCAAGCCACTCAATCCGAGTCCTCAGCTAACATTGATACAAGACAACACTTTAGGATTCAATTCTCATTCCTAAAGCAATTCAGTCTCAATTATATCCTTTGATTTCCTATTAGTGTGCCATAATTCAATTACCGGTTTCACAAACCATTTCATGTTTCAAATCATCATTCCAGGGGTTTTTAATCTCCAAACATGGATTAAAGATGCTAATCCATCTACTCTAGGTCCCCAAATGAAGCTAATTTGGGTCATCCTCGAAAACAGAGGTCAAAACAGCATTTTCAGGCCAAACGGGGTCAAACTCCGTGTACATCGGTCGACCGGTGATAGAGCAGTGCAACACCACCGGTCGACCGGTGGTGTGCAATCCGGTCGACCGGAAAGGTCAACCGGTCAGGCCAATGCAATCTGATCGACCGCACAGGTCGACCAGTGAAGAACACCAGAGTGAGAAAACTCACAAAAATCAGTCTGAAAACCTGCAAATCCAGTCACAAATCACAATATCTCAAGGGACAACCACTAGATCTGGGTTCTAGGCACTAAATCAAGTCTAAAGAACCCAAGATCTCCAATTTCTAGCATAGTTTTACTCAAAATCCATAAAAATCCGTTTTGAACCAAAATAAGTTTTTAAATCTGAAAAATATGAGATTCAAGAGAGGTTCTTTCAGTAATCTTACCTCGAATCCTTCTCTTGACGTTGAAAACTTCTTTAAATCTTTCCTAGGTTCAAGATCCGGTTGATTTTGAAGCAAAACGGGAGAGAGATAGAGAGAGAGAGAGAGTGAGTGAGTGTGAGAGAACGAGAGAGTAAGAGAGTGAAAGAGAGAGAGTGCTCAGGAAGGAAAAGAAAAATGAAGGAAAGAAAAGAAAAGAAAAGGAAAAATGATAAATGTCACAAGCTTAGAAGACAATCTAGAAATGTGCCCATACACACTTCTGGGTAAAAGTATAAATACTGAGAATATTTAAATACCTTAGAATTATTTAAATTCACACGTCAAAAACATTCATTAATTAATAACCAATTAATTAATTCAGATCAGACACACTAATAAATCTCAATTACTTTTATTAATCTCATTTAATTCTCCGGGGTGTTACAACTCTACCCCCCTTAAGGAATTTCGTCCTCAAAATTAGGACTTACCTCAAAATGCAAACAGACGTGGATAACGCTCTTGCATCGTTGTTTCAAGTTCCCATGTCGCTTCCTCAACTCCATGGTGCTGCCACAAAACTTTTACTAGTGGGATCTCACGATGTCGCAAGCTCTTCATCTTATGATCAAGAATCTGGATTGGTGCCTCCTCATATGTCGTGTCATACTGTATCGGAACGTCATACCATTGTACCACGACTTCCGGATCAGGTTGACATTTCCCAAGCATGGAGACATGGAACACGTCATGCACGTGAGATAACTCAGGTAGTAAAGCCAGACGATACGCCACAACTCCGACTCGTTGCACGATCGGGAATGGTCTAACATACCTTGGCGCAAGTTTCCCTTTCACACCAAAACGAACAACTCCTTTGCGTGGCGAAACCTTCAACAAAATGAAGTCACCTTCCTAAAATTCCAAAGGTCTACGCCTTCAGTATGCATAGCTCTTCTGACGACTTTGAGTTGTTAACAGTCGTTCCCAAATCACAGCTATCTTTTAATTATTCTCTTGAATAACTTCTGCTCCCGTGGTGAGTCGATCCTCTGGTTCCAACCAACACACAGGTGACCTACAACGATGACCATAGAGAGCTTCAAACGGTGCCATACTAATACTGACCTGATAGCTGTTGTTGTAAGCAAACTCATGTAGGTGCAGGTACTTCTTCCAGTTTTCACCAAAATCAAGAATACAAGCACGAAGCATATCCTATAGAATCTGAATAACTCTTTCAGATTACCCATCAATCTGAGGATGAAATGTGGTGCTGAAGTTCAATTTTGTTCCCATGGCTTCCTGAAAACTTTTCCAATACATTGCATTAAAACGCGTGTCGCGATCGGACGTAATGGACAACGGTACTCCGTGGAGCCTCACGACATACTCCAGGTACAACTCTGCTAGAACCTTCTGAGAATACATCGCACGAAATGGTATGAAATGCGCAGATTTCATCAACCTGTCCACCACCACCCAGATGGCATCGTGCCTGTGCTCGGTTCTCGGTAGTCCCATAAAAAAATCCATCGTGATGTGCTCCCATTTCCATCCCGAAACAGGTAAATATTGTAACTCTCCTGCTGGCTTCTGGTGCTCAGCCTTAATCCGGAGACAAGTTACACATTCTGAGACGTACTCACGAACATCTTTCTTCATACCTCTCCACCAAAACTGTCTTTTCAGATCCTGGTACATCTTTGTACTTCCCAGATGAATGGCATATTGTGACTTATGGGCCTCATGCAGAATCATCTTCTTGATCTCATCCACCTTAGGAACAGCAAGGCGGTTGCAAAAGTACAATGCCCCATCCTTTCAGATTCTCCAATCCTCGAGGTGTTCTCCATTCTGAATTCGAATCTAGATTCCTTGGAGATGAGGATCTTGTCATTGATTATGCTTAACTTGTTACACAAGGGCCGGTGCGAAAATCAGATTATATATCATTGCCTGGTTAAATCCTCGTGGTACTGAAGTCCATACTCGCTCACAACTTTAGTCATTTTCCAGTCTTCCAAAGCTAATGACGCCATAATTCCTATAGTCTTCCTGCTAAGGGCATCAGCTACCACATTAGCCTTTCCTAGATGATACTATAGTGTGAAGTCATAATCTTTCATGTACTCCACCCATCTCCTCTGCTTGAGGTTCAGATCTTTCTGGGTAAACAAGTACTTCAAACTCTTATGGTCAGAAAAGACCTGAAACCTTGCTCTATAAAGATAGCATCTCCATATCTTCAGAGCAAATATCACCGCTGCTAATTTCAAGTCATGAGTGGGGTAGTTCCATTCATGCAGTTTCAGTTGACAAGATGCGTAGGCTACGACACATCCACCTTGTATCAAGACACAACCAAGTCTACTCCCCGAGGTGTCAAAATATACCTCGTATGCCTCTTCATTGTCGGGAATAACCAGGACTGGTGCACTTGTCAGCCTTACCTTCAATTTCTGAAAGGCATGTTCACACTTAGCATCTCACTCGAATCTGACTTCTTTCCTGGTCAACCGAGTCATTGGTGCCGCAATGCTCGAGAAGTCCTTTACAAAACGTCGATAATATCCGGTGAGTCCGAGGAAGCTTCGGATCTCAGCCACATTCTTCGACCTTTCCCACTGTAATACCGTCTCAATCTTAGAAGGATCTACAGAAATTCCTTGTCTTGATATCACATGACCAAGGAACTTCACTTCCGACAGCCAGAAATCACACTTCTCTTTCTTAGCATACAACTGGTGTTCACGAAGAGTCTGAAGAACAATTCTCAAATGATGTTCATGTTCTTCCCAAGTCTTCAAATAAACCAAGATGTCATCGATGATGATGATCACGAACTGATCCAAGTACGGCCGGAAAACACGATTCATTAAATCCATAAACGCAGCCGGGGCATTTGTCAGCCCGAAAGGCATTACCAAGAACTCGAAGTGCCCATACCGAGTTCTAAAGGCAGTTTTCGGGATGTCTTCCTCCTTAATCTTCAGTTGATAGTACCCAGACCTCAAGTCAATCTTAGAGTAATACTGTGGTCCACCTAACTGATCGAATAACTCATCGATCATCGGCAGTGGGTATTTATTCTTCACAGTTACCCTATTCAATTGACGATAGTCAATGCACAACCAGAGAGATCCGTCATGCTTCTTCACAAACAACACCGGTGCACCCCAAGGGGAAGTACTATTCCTGATATACCATTTTTCCGCTAGCTCCTCGAGCTGCTTTCTTAATTCCCTCATTTCAGCATGTGCCATCCGGTATGGAGGAATAGAGATAGGCGCCGTTCCCGGAACTAAATCAATACCGAATTCAATCTCCCGTTCTGGTGGTAAACCGGGTAGCTCATCAGGAACTACATCTATGAATTCATCCACCACAGGAATTCCCGCACTGTCTCCAATCACCTCGGGTTCACCTTCTAGAGCAAGAAGGAAAGAGAAAAAAGCTAGATTTCTACGTCCTCCAACACTGTACCTCAGTAGTCGTTCTCCCAGGACTGGATTCATATATGCCTGATAAGCAATCACCACTCCGGAGGTTGTCACTAAAGTCACTCTTCTACGGTAGCAATCAACAATCGCACTGTATTTTGACAGCCAATCCATTCCGAGTACCACGTCAAACAAACTCATCAGAAGAATAATTAAGTCAGCTCTCAATCGTTCACCACCAATCATGATTTCACATGATATACACACATCATTACCTCCAACATCCCAGTGGGGAGTTCAAAGTCATCAGGACTTCCAAGTTCTCAGATTTCAGTTTCAAAGTTTGAACAAAAGAACTTGATATAAAAGAGTGTGTAGCACCTGTATCAAACAACACATGAGCAAGAGAATGATAGATTAGAATCATACCCTCAACCACCGTGTTCCTAGCCTGTACTCCAGAGCTACCTCCTGTCAGGATATAAGCTTGTCCATGCACATTCCTCTTCCCTTTATCACCAACATTAGGCCTCTGAGTCCCTGGTCTATACTGTTGTGGTGGAGATATCTGTATTGGTCCCGGTGCCTGAGGCCGAAACTGTGAGTATTGGTGCGAACAGTAGGTTAGAACATGAGGGTATGGCATCGGCAGTTGTGGCTGATAGGGCGGCACAAACAGCAGTGGTCTTGCTTAACAGTAAAAAGCCTCACTCTGAGATTGCTGAGCCGGCGGTTGATTCTGATTTGGGCAGTTCCTCTTAATGTGGCCAACTTGCCCACAATAATGACATTTGGGACTGTAAGGACCACTCCTGTCACTTCCAGAAGAACTACTACCACCACTGATCATTTCCTCGTTGATCTGTCCTTGATTGCGGTTTCTTCTACCACTCCGTTGTGGCCCACCTGAAGCAGAAGGTCCACCAGAAGCAGAAACTCGACCAACTGCTTCCTTACTTTGCTGATAAGCTAGGTTATCCTGCTCCACACTTGTAGCAGCAACCACCAAATCCCAAAAATTTTGGATTCTCAAAGCCACCAAGGGTCTCCTCACAGAGTTCTTAAGACCCTTTTCAAATTTCAGGCATCTGAGGTGCTCAGACTCCACCAGAAAAGGTGCAAAGCGAGATAAGTCATTAAATTTAGCTTCATATTACCTCACTATCATATTGCTCTGGAGTAAAGACATAAACTCCATGGCCTTTTCATCCGTATAGCTTTGAGGGAAGTACTGCTCATTAAAGAGAACCTCAAACTGTTCCCAGGTCATTCCTGCAACATTTAACCTTTTCCTCACCTGTTTCCACCAAGTGCTCGCTTAGCCTTCTATTTTGTACACCGCAAATTCCACCCAGTATTCATCAGGCACTCTCATAGTATTCAAGTGTTTAACTATGGAATCAAACTAGAATTCCGCCTCCTGGGGTCCGCCCTCACTATTGAACGTTGGGATTGGTGCACGTCTAAATTCCCAAAAATAACCCTGCTTCCTATCCTCAGTCGGTCGCTCAATTTAAGCTTGAGTGGCCATTCCTTGGAACGTAGCATACATGGCATCCATGAACTCCTGGTTCTGTGGTGCCGGGTTGTTAACTGACCTACGACATGGTGGCATCACCTTTATCTGAAAAGGAACTAGACTGTTCAATGGATTCCTGATGTCACACATGTATGTACAATCATGTGGATTCTTAACCTAAGGGTCTGATACCACTCTGTCACGCCCCGGAACAGAGGTCGGTGACATGGAGCTCGATTAGGGGTTAAACGCATGGTAATAAAGAAAATTCCCGACGATCCCCACACTCAATTTAAAATAAATTACAGGACCTATCCACAGGATCTCATTACCGTACATACATGAACATGTAAATACGCATTACATTACATCATCCACAGTCTAGAAATCTAAATATCAGAGTTTACAAATTCTTACATATATCCAAGAGGATGAACACAATCCTCACTTGATCAAAGGGTAGCAAATGATCCAGCTACCTCGCGCCACTCATAGAGTCGCCTGGGAGGGGTTTAATACATTTGAAACATGAAAACTGTGAGCGAAAGGCCCAGTAGGATATAATTTGAAATAAACTTTATAAATAAATAAGTGAGTAAATAAATAAATGGACAAGTAAATAAAATAAGACATTCAGTTCTGACACAACAGCCAGAACCTCACATCATTTTTCTCAAAGGAAATAGAACTGAAAATCACCGTATTACAGGCATCAGCAAATAATTTATATTAAGATAAATTACTTACACAACCACGTGCACAAGCCATATCACCCCTAGGGTTTCGGGTCCTGCCCCCAAGGATGCACTCTCCACATCATATCTTGGCCATCAGCCAGTTTGCCGGTTCGTAAGATCTCTTATCTTAAGAAATCATTCATTAAACTTTTTGAAATTGTTTATTATAATTCCCACGAACTACAACAAGCCATGGGTCCCATGAACTACAACAAGCCATGGTTTTCAAGTATTTTTCTTTCGCAAACAAGCCCCTTTTCTTTAAAACATTTGCAAGGCCAAAACTCCTTTAAAATCAGGCTTACAAGGAAAAAAGGTAAGAAATCCTACCTCGAAAATATCAAACCTGTGGCTAGTGGTGCACTATTCTGGCTTCTGCTTTCTCAAGCCACTCAATCCGAGTCCTCAACTAACATTGATACAAGACAACACTTTAGGATTCAATTTTCATTCCTAAAACAATTCAGTCTCAATTATATCTTTTGATTTCCTATTAGTGTACCATAATTCAATTACCGGTTTCACAAACCATTTCATGTTTCAAATCATCATTCCAAAGGTTTTCAATCTCAAAACATGGATTAAAGATGCTAATCCATCTACTTTAGGTCCCCAAATAAAGTTAATTTGGGTCATCCTCGAAAACAGAGGTCAAAACAACATTTTCAGGCCAAACGAGGTCAAACTCCGTGTACACCGGTCGATCGGTGATAGAGCAGTGCAACACCACCGGTTGACCGGTGGTGTGCAATCCGGTCGACCGGACAAGTCGACCAGTCAGGCCAATGCAATCCGGTCGACCAATGAAGAACACCAGTGTGAGAAAACTCACAAAAATCAGTCTGAAAACCTACAAATCCAGTCCCAAATCACAATATCTCAAGGGACAACCACTAGATCCGGGTTCTAGGCACTTAATCAAGTCCAAAGAACCTAAGATCTCCAATTTCTACCATAGTTTTACTCAAAATCCATAAAAATCCGTTTTGAACCAAAATAAGTTTTTAAATCCGAAAAACATGAGATTCAAGAGAGGTTATTTCAGTAATCTTACCTCGAATCCTTCTCTTGACGTTGAAAACTTCTTTAAATCTTTCCTTGGTTCAAGATCTGGTTGATTTTGAAGCAAAACGGGAGAGAGAGAGAGTGAGTGTGAGAGAACGAGAGAGTAAGAGAGTGAAAGAGAGAGAGAGAGTGCTCGGGAAGGAAAAGGAAAATGAAGGAAAGAAAAGAAAAGAAAAAAGGACAAATGTCACAAGCTTAAAAGACAGTCCAAAAATGTGCCCATACACACTTCTGGGTAAAAGTATAAATACTGAGAATATTTAAATACCTTAGAATTATTTAAATTCACACGTAAGAAACATTCATTAATTAATAACCAATTGATTAATTCAGATCAGGCACACTAATAAATCTCAATTACTTTAATTAGTCTCATTTAATTCTCCGGGGTGTTACAACTGCGTGGCTGTCAGTTTGTCAAATCTCAATGTAATTTCTATTTTAAAATCTTGCTATGAGGTGAGTTTCACTAGTAAATAGATATGATTTAATTTAGTGGGACCCATTACTTTATAAGTGGATTTTATTCTCACAGGATTAATACCAAATTATGTTTTAATCATTGATTGTTTTTCAACATATATGAATTATGGACAATTTTAAGTTGTGCATTGTAATTTTAATACTAACATGCACATATGATTGTTAAGAAATTAATTCAACAATTAAAAATAATAATTTGTAGAGTAAATATACATGTACTACCATATGATTGTCTTATTCTTTTTTATTGTTTTTAAAAATATTTATGCACATATTTTAAAGCATAAAAAGAATATTTTTGTAAATAGTATTTTGGTTAACAAACATTTAAGAAAAGATAAGAGAAAAAAATCATAAGAATGATGGTATGTTTGGTCATAAAACTTAAAAAACAACTTCTTATTTTTTAAAGGGAGATTCTTTGGTATGCCGGTATACCGGTAGATCAAATTTTTCTAACTGTTGGATATGCGTACATTTTGACTTTTACGTGATTTTATGCAGATCTAACGGTTAGAAAACATAACATATCGGTATGTTGATATACTAGAGAAGGTTCCTTTTTTAAAACATAAAACATAATTTGCTCTAAATACAAAACAACGTATTCGGATAAAAAAGAGTTTTCAAAAATTTATTGCCTTTAGTTTCTCTTAATGTAATTTCTAATATGAAGAATTTTTATATCAGTATATATACACAGAGAGTAATCGTGTATTAAGTTTTAATTACCGTATTATTATTAAAAGCATATAATAGCTCAAAAAGATATTTACAAAAAATGACTAAAATGAAAGAGAAAAAAATCTCAGAGAGCCGAAAAAAATATAGCGACACTGTTATTGTTCACGCATTTTACCCCAATAAGTACGTGAACAGTAAATGGATTTTTCAAGATGAAAAGGAAAAAAACATCAAAAGAAAAAAAAGTGAATAGTAAAAAACATTGTTCATAAGGGGTGATTTTCAACCAAAATTACATCGTTTCAACCATTGACATTTCTATATATTGTTATAGATTATAGATTACATATAATCTCTCCTCACTTCTCTCTTTTTCCTAGTTTTCTCTTCACTTTTTTCTTTTTCATTATTTTCTGTTCACTTTTTACGATCGAGTTTTGAATCAATATTGAATTTGATAGGGTATTTTTTTTTACAAATAATAATAATAAAGATAAATTCAATCTATAATTTTCTATAAAAAATGAGACGTCAAATAAAGGTGTGTGTTTGGAGGATAGGTTCAAAGAGTGTTTTCTCTTATAAAAAAAAGTTGAATTTAAAAAATTTTACTACAGTATTTTCTCTCACAAAATTTAAATTCTAGTTCAACCCATCCGGTTTGAACCCACCTTCTAAATGAGTCCTTCATTTTTAAAATTACATCTTGATCCCTTAATTTTTCAAAAAATTATATTTTAACCCTTTTACTTTTACAAAGTTATATTTTGACTCTTTATTTTACATAAAACTATATTTTAATCCCTCAATTATATAAAATTATATTTTAACCCATAATTTTTAATTAATAATTTGAGCCTTAATTTTAAGAAAATTATATTTTTATCCTCATTTTATCTTAAGAAAACAATTATCAAGCACTATTTGTTCTCTAATAATAAAAGATAATAGTTGTTATTCTTATTTCTGAAAACTCGATTTTGAGAGTCGATTTTGCTTAAAGAAATGGAAAATATTTGAAAGTTATTCTCACATTTATAAATTTATTTTCTAAACCTATAATTTTAAACATGTTTTTAAAACATATCCAAATAATGAGTGATTTTCTTGACCTTCAAACCTTAATTAACACGGAAATCATGTACTTTTTTTTGAGTTTTTTTTTTCTTTAGTATAAAGAAGTACAAATTGACGGTCCACAAAAATATGATAACAACCATTAAATATGATCACAAGTTTGTAATAGAATCTAAAATATGTGATTATATATATATTTAAATATTTTTAACATATTTTATCATGTTTAGATTAGGCATGTTCAACTCAAAATTGACTCTTTTTTGTGTGTCAATTTATCCAAATCTAACTCTATTTTTATTTTTCTCAACCATAATTAGTAAAATTCAAGTTATTTTTCGAATCATGTGTAGTGACCCATATTACTAGTTCTATTTCCATCTAACTAAACAGAGGTTAAAGTAATTCAATCGTTCTTTTTATTAATCAAAAAGTAATTCAATCGTTTAAAATGTTTTTTTCATACAAATTTTTTTAAAATAAATAGATTTTTTTTATAAGATTAGAAAAAATAAATCATTGATAATTTTTTATTTTTAACTATTAAATCTGTATTAAAAATTATTTTATATTTTTTTAATTTAATATAACTTTGATCATATACACAATAAAACTCAAATCCCGTTTAATTCTCCGTTTTAAAATTTTAATATAAATTAAAATGTAAAAATTTTTAATGTAATAAAAAAATTATAATATAATTTTTTATATAAACTTTTTATTATAATAAATTAAAATTAAAAACTCAAATAAAAAACTACCCATGCCAAATTATGAAAAAGGTTGCGTGAAATTTTGGCAGTACCATAGACAAAGAACGGACCTTTCCATTTTCCAAAGGTGTCCCCCTTTCCAGTCCTGACCCAAAAAGACAAAGCATATAAAAAAATTAAAAAGAAAGAAATAAAAAGAAAATAAAAAGACGGAACAAACCAGAAACGTGAAAAACATATATTATTATTTTTTTCAGGGAATATATTAAAATAATGTTATCTTATTTATTTTATATTATAGTATAAAATGAAGGTCATCGTCTTCAAATGGGAGGTTTCTTCTTAGAAAAGAAAAAGAATAAACAGTAGAGTTCTGTGAAACCTCGGAGGAATAGAATTTCTACTCTCTTGTTTCTCGTTCTTCTCTTAGAAAACATTTCCTCAACTTTCTTTCCTTTTTTGTTTTTTTCTTTAATATTACTGTAATCATGTCTCAGACTCACTGGGAAGCCGATAAAATGTGAGTTTCATGCACTCAAAATATATATACATATATGTATATTAATATTGTTAACATTATTTTTTTCGCTTGAAATCTTCTTTTAAGTCTTTAGTTTTCTGGGTTGGTCGTCATTTTTGGTCTACTGCTTTTTGTTTTAGTTTTTGGTCTTAGGGTTTTCAGTTCAATTTTTTTTTTTTCCCTTTTTGGGTTTGTTCTTTCCCCCCTTTATTTTCTTGAATGGGTTTTATCTCTTTGTCTTTCAGGGTTATCTTTCTTTCTTTCTTTTATTTTTTATTTTTTAAATTTTTGTTGGGAGGTTACTTTTGGGCGATCTTCTTCTTCTTCTTTTGTTTATTTATTTATGAAACTGTTTGTGATCGAGCTTGAGCTCTGCTTAATGATGATAACCTTTTTAGCTTTTGATCATTTTTCTTTTTCATATGCTTTTTTGTGTAGTTTTTGTGTTTCCTGTACGACTTTTTTTTTTGGTTGGGTCTAGGGTTGTCTCTTTAAGGGTATTTTGTGATGGCCACTATTGTTTTTGTATGTTTCTGAAATGTCCTCTTCTTGTTTGGCATTTTTTTAAAAATTTTCAGGCTCTTAATATTGTTGCTGTTTAAGGAATTCTCATTTTTTGGGTTCTGGGTTTAATTTGTCCTTTTAAAAAAAAAAAATATTTATTGGGACGGACTATGTTATGGGGTGGGAGGGGAGATTTTGGGGTTTTCTGTCATTTGAACCTTTTGAAAACAGGTAATGGGGAATGGGATTTCTTTTTGCACTTGTGTAATTTTCACTATTAGTTTCATATAATAGCCAAAAAAGACAAGAAGGAAAAAAGGGAATTCACCTCAACCAAGTCTTGCTACATTTGGTTGAATATAGGCTTTTCTTTTCGTTTTTTTTTTTTTTTTTTTTTTTTAAGCTAATAAAATGTTTTGCGTGGTTTAGTTCCAAACAGTACCAACGTTAACTTTGAACTCCGTTTTTATTTTTCTTATGGGTGTTTGATTCGTAGTTTAAAGTTTCCATTTGCGTTTTATTTGTGTTTTGCATATTGGACAATGGACGGTCTACCATTGTCAAATTTGCGTTTTTGAACGAATGAATATCTGATTGGTGAAAATGTTTCTGATTCTTTTGAGGTTAGGTTGGATGTGTACATATATGATTACCTTATAAAGAGGAAATTTCATGCTTCTGCTAAGGCTTTTCAAGATGAAGGCAAAGTCTCTGTGGATCCTGTAGGTAAGAGCATATATATATATATATATATATATATATATAAGAGATAAAGATATACTAGTTAGTATAACATTTCCGGTCTGGTCAATTTTTGTATCTTTTCATTGCTTATTTGATTGTTTAAATGTCATGTTCAGCTATTGATGCACCTGGTGGATTTCTGTTTGAATGGTGGTCTGTCTTTTGGGACATATTCATTGCCAGAACAAATGAGAAGCATTCAGAAACAGCTACATCTTTCATTGAGGTTGATGGAATTTTCTACTTTCAGTTTCTCTTGTTTTCGTTTTGTAAATATTATTATTTTTTATTTGTTGTCTTCCCAATGTCTTTTTGGAAATGTCAGACTCAACTGGCTAAAGCTCGAGAACAGCAGAAGCCACAGCAGGTGCCTCCGAATCAGCAGATGCAAATGCAGCAGCTTCTACTGCAGAGGCATGCTCAACAGCAACAGCAACAGCAGCAGCAGCAGCAGCAGCAGCAGCAGCAGCGGAGAGATGGGGGTCAGCTTTTGAATGGCGTGGCCAATGCGCTTGTTGGCGGAAACGACATGCTTATGAGGCAGAGCCCTGCCGCTGCAAGTGCCATGGCAGCAAAAATGTACGAGGAAAGATTAAAGCTTCCTGGACAGAAGGATGCTTTTGATGAAGCTGCTATGAAGGTAATTTTTTCGCAATGAACTAGGGATATGTCTTTTCTTCAGATTATTTCATTTCGGGTATTAATGATAGATTTGTTGCGCAGCAAAGGTTAGGTGAAAACGCAGGTCAGATTCTGGATCCAAATCAAGTGTCATTGTTGAAAGCGGCTGCTTTGGGTGGCCAACCTTCTGGGTAATCTGTTCAAAAAACTGCATTTATCATCAGAATCACGGTTCAGTTGCTTTTTCTATTGTTTACACCCTTTGTCTGATTGGCCTTTTCATATGCATTTTTTGCTTTATGTTCTATTACTGTTGCCTTTCAGGCAAATGCTTCATGGAATACCTGGGAGTATTTCTGGAAATATTCAGCAAGCACAGAATCGAAGCCAGCAACTTCCCTCTGTTCCTGCGTCACCACAGGTCTATTATGTTTTCAGTTTGTTCGTTTCCTATGTGAATATGATTGTAATTGTCTTACCTTAGTATGTCTTGTATGCTATAACAGGATAAAGGTGAGATGATGAACTCCAAAGGTGCTGGTCCAGAAGGATCAATGATTGGCATTCATGGTACTAATTATTTTTTCTTTCCCGCACTCCTCCGTTTCAAAAGTTTTTGTTTTTTGTTTTCCTTTTTTTTTGGGTCTTCTTTGTTCTGCCCTTCTCAGTTAGAGCTTGATTACGAAAAATTGAACTTGCAATTGACTTTGTATGCATTTGTGCTTGCTCGTTTTCACCAACCCCAACCCCACTGCACTCCCCCTCCCCCCACAACCCATTTTCATTTGGTTGCAAAATGTCTGTTGCAACCCTTACTCATAAATGCAATTTAAAGAGGGATTTTTAAAACTTCAATATATTCTTCAGCGTTGTTATTTTAACATTTTTTTTTTTGTCTTCTTTGTTCTGGCCTTCTCAGTGTTCTTATTCTCATTTGTATGATTTTTTTGATATGAAAATTGGTCTTCAACAATTTTGGATCATCATACAGGCCCAAATCAAGGCAGTAACAATTTGACTCTGAAAGGTTGGCCTTTGCCGGTATGTCACAAAACTCCAAATCTGTATTGCTTTTGCATTCTTCATCTATATACCTTTGATGTGGTCATTTTCATAAAGACGAAGTTGGTTAGTCAGCAGTAGTTGATTCAGTGGGCAAATGCATTTTGCTATTAAGTGAACTGCAGGGTTGTGTTTTCGAAACTATAATCCAGCATAGATGGATAAAGACAACTAGCACGCCAGAACCTGAGAAATAAATATGTATCTGGTCAAAACTTGTAAATAATCCTATGTTGGACGTATTGAAAAACTCATTTTCCCCCCTTAACGAGTGTGGAGCAGTATCATTATATTCTGCACTGTGTGCACAGATTGTAGCATCGTATATCGATTGATTCTCGGATAAATTCACGTTGCAAGTGATTTGCTTTTTGTATTTTGAGGACATTTATTTCTTTTTAGGGGCTCGACCGCTTTCGTTCTGGACTTCTTCCGCAATCAAATCCTTTGCTGCAGTCACCTCAACCATACAATCAACTTCAGCAGCAGCTTCTGCTTCAGGCACAGCAAAACTTAGGATCCCCATCTGCCAATGATATGGAAGCCAGAAGACTTAGGATGCTTCTTGGTAATCGAAGTATGAGTTTTGGTAAGGATGGCCAATTAGGTTCTGTTGGCGATGTATCTAATATTGGGTCACCAGTCCAAGTCGGTTGCCCTGTACTACCTTGTGGAGATCCCGATATGTTGCTTAAGGTACAATGTTTCTACATTTTAGGATTGGCAGTTTCTTCTAAGCTTCCCAATATTATTTGCTTATAGATTCATGTATTAGTCACAACATCAACACCTGCAGAATAACAATCAACTGCAGCAACAATTTTCGCAGCAGCATCTGCTTTCAAGTCAGACTCCTCAAAATTCAAACCAGCAAATGCGCCAGCAAGATAAGGTGCTTGGTGCGGGCAGCGTCACAGCAGATGGTAGCATGTCTAGTTCCTTTCAAGGAAATGACCAGGTTTGCTTTCTTCTTAAGTTTGGGTATAATTGTAACATGTCTGTCTGTCTCTCGTCTTTTTCAACTTGATCATATTTGGCACAAATAAGTATTCCTAAAATGCAGATTCATTTCAATGTTCTTTTTATAACTGGGTCAATAAATGTAAAAAAGGAGATAATTTCTGTTCTAATATCTGGCTGTCTCACATGCTTTATGCCCCTATTCTCTCAGTTTTGCTTAGCTTACTTTCCTTTCTCGTTTATTTTAAGATTTAAATCTCAGCATAATGCCAAAGTCGGTTCAGTTTGAAAATTATTGGTTATTAGGGTCCAAAAATTTCCTTATCTTCTTTAGGATTGAGAATTTGTTTACTGGGGTTGGAGTCTCTGATTTGTTTTATCCTCTTGTTTAAGGCTTCAAAAAGTCAAATTGGGCGAAAGAGGAAGCAGCCCGTGTCATCTTCAGGTCCTGCCAATAGCTCAGGGACGGCAAATACCACAGGACCATCTCCCAGTTCGCCCTCGACGCCTTCTACTCAGACACCAGGTGATGCTATGTCTATGCCAACTTTGCCCCATAATGGCGGTTCCTCTAAGCCTCTACTTATGTTTGGCTCAGATGGTATGGGCCCACTTACAACAGCACCAAATCAATTGGTATGCATAACGCTATTCTAATTGGATTGGCAAACTTTAAGTTGTGTTTGTCTCGTTTTTTATGCATCTTTTGTCTTTCCCCTTCATTAATTGGGGCTAACTATGCTTCTTGGTCATCCTAATATTGAACTATTATTATTGTTTTTGGTAACTGGTAGTGCCAACTCCGTCCCCTTGTAGTTAGTCTTGCTCATATTTTTGGAGCTGTAAATAAGTAAATAAACAAAAAGATTTTGTTCTTAATGCAGAGAAAGAAGCAGAGGTTCATGTGTTCATAAGTGGTTTGGAAATGGTATTTCTCCATAAGAGATTTTGAAATGCGAATGAAAACGGTTGAGATTGACTCTTTTTTTATTATTTTTTGTGTGCTGTGTGTGTTCTCAAAACAATAATAGAAGTAACTGATCCATTTTTATTTAGTTTGGTGGCTTCCTTACAGTTTCAAACATTTTAAATCCTGAACAAGTTGAAGGTTATAGGTGTAAGCAATTTCTTAGTTATTATTTCTTAACGTTACCTTTTGCTCAGATAAACAATGATTATTTGATAAATTTAACTATCTTATGAAAGATCGGACACCATTTTTTTCTCCATAAGAATGATCTATGTTCTATATCCCACGTCACTTGTTGAACTAACTTTGTTTTAGAGGTTCAGATTCTCATTGGCAGCTACGTTTCTCTTAGTTTGTTCCATTTCTAATTAAGAAAATGCTATTTTCTTGTTCAGTATTATCTGTAGCAGTTTGTTTGGCAGTTAATAATGCCACTGGGCAATGATTTCAGGGTGATTTCGTTGATGATGGATCTCTAGAGGATAATGTCGAGTCATTTTTATCTGATGATGCTGATCCTAGAGACAGAGTCAGTCGGTGTGCAGATGTCAGCAAAGGTACGATGAATACAAATTTTTATATATTCAAATTGCATGTTGTTATTATTAATGATGCTTTGATATGTATAGAAATTGAATTTAAGGCTAAGATTTTTGTTTTGAACCCTAGGCTTCTCCTTTAAGGAAGCACGGGTTATTCCTGCTAGTACAAACAAAGTTGAATGCTGTCACTTTTCACCTGATGGAAAATTGCTGGCTACAGGCGGACATGATCGAAAAGTAAGCCTTGGGCTAGATTAAAATTGTTCTGCAAAACGTGATTAACATGTGAAATGCTAGTGCTGCAGTTATGAGTTTCTAAAATTCGACCCTTTTTAGTTGGTTCTTTGGCGTTTACAAAGCAATGTAACTTTCTTAACCCTGATGGCGTTTGGTACCCAGGCTCTATTGTGGTGCACTGAGTCCTTCATGATGAAGTCTGCACTTGAAGAGCATTCACAGTGGATAACTGATGTGCGTTTTAGTCCTAACGCGTCGAGGCTCGCCACATCTTCTGCTGACAAAACTGTCAGGGTCTGGGATGCTGACAATGTTAGTGTAACATTTTCTTTCAATCTCATTGAAAACTAGATATTCTGTTTGCTACTACAAAATTGTCAGGTCTCTTGAGCTTGAGATGAATTTGACTTGGTTGTAGGCATTTTCATTTTGTTGGGCCAAGTGATGATAGAAATTAAACTCAAACTCAAATTGAGTAAATATGAAGCAACAAAAGCTGGTGTAAGATGTACTTTTTTGCATGGTTGATATTGGATTTGACAGTTCATGGTTTAATTTTTTTGTTCTTAGGCGCCTATTGAAATATCAATTAATGAATGATTTTTGAAAATTTATTATTATTATTATTATTTTTTGCATTTAACCTCGGTTTGTAAATGTTATTTCTTACAGTTTCTTTTCATTGATTATACTCGGTGAAACTGAGTTGAACCTGTTTGAAACTTTCGCGTGGTTGAGATATGTTTCTGTAATAATTTTGTTGTATTTTTACTCCAGTTCTGTGGAGCTGTCTGTTTGTTACAGAAAAGGATTCTTCTTTTAATGTGCACGGATGAATGATTTTGTTTTGCAGCCTGGCTTTTCTATTCGGACTTTCACGGGACATTCTACAACTGTTATGTCTCTGGACTTCCACCCCAGCAAAGAGGACCTTCTCTGCTCCTGCGATAATAATAGTGAGATAAGATATTGGGGTGTCAAGAATGGTAGCTGTACTGGAGTTTGCAAGGTATAAATCATGCCTTCATTGAAAATCTATCAAACGTCAAGAGCTGGTTTGCTTTAACCACTCTTAGACAATTAACATCACTTTTGCTACTTTTGTTAGGGTGGAGCAACCCAGTTGAGATTCCAACCTTGTTTTGGAAGGATTCTCGCAGCGGCCGCTGACAATTTTGTATCCCTACTTGATGTGGAGACTCAAGTTTGCAGGCTCAAGTTACAGGTTCATTATGAACTTTCTATTAATTCTTATATTATTCAGATTAACTCTTTCCTATAAAGATTGTCAAGTAAATATAATAGATTATGTGCTTGAATGTATGGGTACTTTATTTTGATGGGTTGTCAATTTTTTACCAACATTAATGAGATATTGTTTTTCGTGAGAAGAACTTGTGCTTGAATGGAAAGCTTGTAGAGTCATACACTCCATTGGTGGCCCTTTTTATAAGCAAAATTTCTGGTGCTGGACACTTGTTTTCTCCTTGTTCCCTGTGTTATATTGAAAGCTTCTGAATATGCTTCTCTCTATCTCGTTCTTCCTTATCCTTTTTTTTTAAGTTGTAACTGTTTTTCTTGCATTCGCCGTGCTTTTTTCTAGTTCTGTATCTTATGGATTGTCATCTCAGGGTCACAAAAACCTTGTCCATTCTGTTTGTTGGGATTTATCGGGAGAGTATGTGGCGTCTGTGAGCGATGACTTGGTTAGGGTGTGGAATGTTGGCTCTGGTAGCAAAGGGGAATTTGTCCATGAGTTGAGCTGTACTGGCAACAAATTCCACACTTGCGTTTTCCACCCGACGTGTCCTATTTTGGTGATTGGCTGTTATGAGGCAAGTTTTAACTCACTCTCCTTTCTTTTAGTCTCATTACCAAATGCTTTTCATCATTGATGATTGGCGTAACACACTTTTGATAAACATTAACGTATAAAGATATTAGGGAACTATAAATTGGCTATTGTTTTGATGATCGTGATAGGCAATAGTTAATGAAGTACTGTTTTGTGTAATACTATAACATTGTACGGTGTTAAAACTGTTAAATAGTATTAAGTAGAGAGGACGTATTAAGTTGGAAAATACAAATTCATAGTCGAACATCGTACTATATTAAACAATACAATATAGCCTTCTAATATGGTGTACCATGCCTTCACGGATAAAGAAAGATTACTACTTAGAATTGATGCTCTGTGACAAGCATGATAGGCGTGTTTGTTCTAGTTGTGTGTGTGGAGTCTCATTATCGTCAAGACGTGGAGTTAACACGTATTTTTGTTGCCTTAATTTTACTTATATTAGGGGATACCCGGTTTTGGGGATGAAAGTAGAGAGAAAAACACCCAAGTTTGAGAGGTGCGAGTCGTGTGATTCCTTTGTAATTTTCTTTGCAATTGATAACGTGGGTGAAGCTGTCACATTAAGGTTGAACAACCAAAAATCCTGTGTTTGGGCTTTCTTCTCGTCTTTCTTTTATATTTACTGCCCAAAGCATTAGGAATTTTAATCCACAACACCAATTGCCTTTATATCAATGACAACCAATTATCACGCTCAAAACGCGTTCTTCTTACCGGGTTTTAATTTTCTTGTGGTGAAAAATCTAGACTCTGGAGATTTGGAACATGGCTGAGAACAAAACAATGAGCATCCGCGCGCACGACAAGCTGGTATCGTCTCTGGCGGCGTCAAAGGTTTCTGGTTTGGTAGCTTCAGCTAGTCATGACAAGTGCGTTAAGCTTTGGCAGTGACCGTTTACTTTTCCCTTTTTCCTGACAAAATGGGTAATACTCTCACACTCGCTCACTACACAAGGAAAACAACAGTTGGAAATCAGATATTTTTGAAGTTAAAGACTTTATATAGTTTCTGTATTTGGTACAAAACCGTTTTGTAGATGGTGACGAGGGTTTTTAGGTCTTTATACACCCAGTCCCAGTAACCGAAAAGAAGTTCATCATACTAGAGCTAACAACTTAGTCAAACAAACTTGGAGGAAACATGTGTTTTTTTTTTTTTTTTTTTGTTCAAATTACGGTGGGGGTATAATGTAAAGGTTACTTTCTTCATATTATGTCAGTTTGTGTCTGATCTATAGACTATATATCTCTTTGCTTTCAATATTTTGCATAGACACGTATAGTGATCAGGTGACTGGATGCTGGCTCAAGCGTATATTCAGTTTTGTTATGCCATTACCCTTTTAACGGATCTTTATAATTAAGGTGAATTCTATATTCAGCCACCCAAAAAATAAAAAATAAAAAAGTGGAAGAATTCTATGGTAGTGTATTAAAAAAAGTGCCTTTTATTATTAAACCTCATTTTTGCGATCAAGTTCGGTTAGTTTACCCAAAACGTGTTGTTTCCTGATAATTACAAGTTCAAATATGATGTTCTCGTTCTCCTCTCATTAGCTGTTCCGTCACTCTGTATTTATCATGTCTTTTAAATTTGACAATTTAAGTTTCACCACATGAATGTGAAGCAAGTACTAAAATACTTAATCAATTCATAAGGTATTAAAATTTAATCGGATGGAAGATCAATAAAATTAGAAAATGGGACATCGGATCTTAATTGTGATAAATACACAATCCATATTTGAATCGACGTGTCATGCATGGACATGTAAACTAATTCGCGAGGGTGCCTTTAATTAAGCCTATTACGTCATTAAACGTAAATGGACATGTAAAGAAAGAGAAATTGTAGTAAATAATAGATTTATAAAATTAAATTAAATTAATAGTAGCTTCTAAAATTATTTAAAGTAAATGGTAATTTATTTTGTAAATGTTTTATTTTTAGTTGGTAAAAAATAGTTTACGTGGTAAAAAATATTTATTTATGTGAAAAGATCTTTTTAGTAATCGTAAAAAGAGAAACTACATGGAAAAAAAAAAAATTTAGTCGTAAAAAGAATATTACGTAGTAAACAATTATTTATTTCAAATATATTTTTAAAGTCTACTATTTATTTTAATTATATACTAAAAATCTGTTATTTACTTTATTTTCTTTAAACAATTTGTGGTGTCTTGAATTAAGCCTATTACTTCATTTATGAACAGGACGAGATATTAGACAATTAGCAGATAATTAACAAAGGAGGTGGTTTTCTTATGGGATTGAACTTTTCTGTTTCGAAAAAAATGGGAAGAGGCCAATATTTTAGAAACACAACAAAAAACCTAAAAGGAAGGAAAAAAAAAAAAAAGAGTTCTTTTGGTAGGATTAAGAAAAATAAATTAACAGTACTTTTCTATTTTTCAGCTATTAGATATGTATTAAAAATCATCTATTATGTATACTTTTTTAATTTGATATAATTTTGATCATATTTAACAGTCAAAAATTGATACTACTGATAAAGATGTCTACCGGAAAAAGCCTAAAAAAAAAAAAGTTAGTTGAGCCATTACTATGTCCAAAGATTGGTGGCTATATTGTGAGCCCTCAAACCGAAGTTCAGATTGAACCAAACTGTCTTGTAACGATATGATTTTATTTTATTTTTCAGTCAAACAGTTTGGTTTGGATTTTCTCTAGACCAAAAATTATGTTTTGTGCTGCCGGACCAAACCAAATTATGAACAACTCTATGTGTATTCCCCAAATTTTAAAATTATACTTGCATTTTAACATGTTGATTTGTACCATTCAGTTTACAATTAAAAAAAAAAAAAAAAAAAAAAAAAAAAAAAAAAAAAAAAGTTGATTTGTAACTTAAATGTTACAGTTTATTATTTTTTTGTTGGATTATTATGAATTATGAGCCTTGTGGCACTTTGGTCCTCCAACTTTTCTTTTATTGTTTCTTTATTTTTTTCTAACAATTTTGGCTTATGACAATAAAATTAACAAAGATTACTGAATTTAATAGGGATCGTCCCATTTATAGAAATAATTATATTTATTGCTAAATCTTCTTGTTTTTTTTAAGGTTATTTAAAGAATATTTTTGTACTCAATGCATCTATTTTTGTAAAAATTTCACGTTATGACACACAATTACTCTACTGAATTACAAAAATTTATTGACCAATTTTATGTTTAGGAAAATCATTCAAGGGCTAAAATGTCACAATGCTCCAAAGTCGAGGAAACAGTACAATCTGAAAATTATTGTTCTCTCTAAGATAACAAATATTTTTTTTTAAAGAAAGAAAAAACTATGTCCCAAACATGTATTTGCAAAATGTGTTCATCAATAAGTAAGGGTAGCAATCCAAGTCATGCATCATCAATATTATTATTTTTAATGAACTCAAGTGCCTTGTCAAAGTGTGCTGCTCTGATTTCAAGATACTCTTTCCATGTCACTCCACGATACATGCGAGGACGATCGTCATCAATCATCTGAATCAACGATGATATCTTCTCTTCCTTTGGCGGGCCACAAAAATATGCCACCGACACCCGATGATGTGTCTTGTTCACAACCGCACGATGCATCGCACTCTTGAACCGTCCATTCGACATAATGTGCATCAAGTCTCCCAGATTGACAATGAGTGCACCATCCACTGTGTGGACCGGCACCCACCCAATATCCTCCTTACGCTGGACTTGGAGGCCCATGCAACTTTGGTATAGCACAGTGAGCAATGAAGAGTCAGTGTGTGGGGCCAGGCCCATGGCCCTGGTTGGGTCTGGACAGACTGGGTAAGAGTTCAACTGTAGCAGGGCCTGATAACTAGATAACCCGTTTTTGGGGTTGGCCCACTTTATATCTTCGTAGTTCACCCCCAGTGACCTAAGAATCAGCTCCAACAACTTCTCAGATAGTCCTTTCATTTCCTTTTGGTACATCTCCATCACACTACTGAAAAGGGCAAAAGAACAATAATCTCAGACTCATTTGAATGATTTCTGCTGTGAAATACCCAAAATGCAAAAAAAAAAAAAAAAAAAAAAAAAAAAAAAGTAACAACTATACAATGGAATGTTGTGGATTTAAACTTTAAAGCTTTCAGAAAATATGATGTTAGGGTGTGGAATTGGTTACAGTAGTGCTTGAATGGTAATGAGAATGGGAATAGGCATAGAAATGATAATGGAATACAAAAAAAAAAAAAAAAAAGACCTTGATTCTTTAGAAAGAATTTTACAAGTACCATGGAATAAAAATAAAATAACTTCATTTGGACAAAATTAATTATCACAACTCTAAAAATACAACTATAACTAATTTAACAATAATACTTGTACCAATCAATGAATACTGCATGTCTGCATCAATGACTAATTATAAATTAGGCTTACATGAAATGACAAAAGACAAAAGCTATCCCAGAGGTTTAAAATCCTCTAACAACTTTTTTAAAACTCTCCATGGCATTAAGTGTGCTTGATCATGTTTGTCGGTTGTCAGTGATTTACTTTATAAGTTATTTTTAAATTCAGTGATCACTAATATTTAAGTGTCGACTAAATATAGAGTATTGTTATTGCTTTTATACAATATCGTATGAAATAAATTATGACAAACTAGATCTCATCTAATTTAATGCCACAATTGAAACATGCATTAAAACATGAATATCATCATGAGAAAAGGGTTAGGAGAATAATAGCCAACAAGTGATATCTAAATTATATATATACTAGGAGCTCTTTTGCAGCTAGAAAACTACATTAAATTAATAAAAAAACCGAATCATACGTAAATGTTTCGAACTTTTGAGAAGCTTATAAATTCATTTGCAGTACTTTCTGGATGGGTTAATAAGTCATGCACATATTCACCAACAAGAGATATATGATCATGAGGCGAAACCTGTCGTTAGCCTCCGCCTTGCTAATAGAGATGTCGTGGGCATTATATTTAGTGACCGTATTTTATATTTAATATTGGCAAAAAGACAATTACATGTGTGGCTATATTACACATCCGACTGAATAACCCTATTCCTATGCACCAACCTGTTCTTCATCGGTGTTACGGTTGCAGACAAGCCGATATTTAGATAATCATCTTCGATGTAAAGAACTGTATATTGAGTATAAATCCATCACCCTTTTTATTTTATTATTATTATTATTATTTTTTGCTGAAGTATAAATCCATCACTTGAATAATATATAGTTGATAATATATATAGACAAAGTCTTAAGTCCGGAACCCATACAATTTGACAAATATATATATATATATGCGTGTAATGTTTGATATGCTTAAATGCAACACTCAATGTTAGATTTATATGTTAGACTATATTTTAAAATGATATATATAGATTAAAGTATACTGAGTATTACACATACGAATAGACAATGTTACTCTCAAATATGAAAAAGTTACCATACTGATTAAGATGTCAGACTTGAGATATTATATATATATATATATATATATTATCATTTATGAGTGATTTGTTGAAATGGGATTTTTACGTACTATTGAAAAATGCCAAATTTTTTAGACTGGAAAAAAGACTGTTTTTTTATAAACCTTGATATTTTAGTCAAGGTAATGCTAACGACAAATTGTGGATCTTATTCTATTAGGATATTTTTTAGGACAAACAATCTATTGATTGTATTAATCGTCGGTACTGATAAGGGATAAATTATAAATATTAGTTCTTTGATTTCATGTGTACAGAGAGAAAAGGCTGCGTCAACCGCCGTTTAAATGCTACGTGAAAGACACTGCATGGTGATGCATGCCTCTGTCCTAAAATTTCATTTTTGTTTGTGTCTCTATTTTGTCGTTGGTTCTCTGGTTTTTTTTTTTTTAATTTAAAAATTAGTACATATTATGAAATTTCAAATCAAGAATGCATGCATGACATGTATTATATTGTAAGGACCCCTACAGTTAGCGTAGTCTACACCAGTGACAACCCGCCACATGGCAGCCCATATTCATGCAATTCATTGAAAGTAACGAAGTTTTCACAATTACCATTTTGCCATCACTATTAAACACAATAAATAAATAAAAAGAGAGATTTTCAAGATAAGTTTGAAAAAATAAACTATTAGTAGATCAAATCTGTAAAAATATTATCTGTCCTTTATACATTTTCAGTTTTAATGTGAGTTTAATAAAATCTAAGAGGCCTTTGTAAAAATTACTCAATATGAAAGCTTTATTAATAAAATAACTTTTTAAAAATTTTTATTTATAAAATAATTACGGAACGACCAGTTTTTACAAAGAACGATCGGATGGTCGTTCTTCATAAAAAGTAAAAAATGTCATTTTACCAATTTCATTTTGTTAGATAGTCATTCTAACAAATTCATTAAAAGTAACGAAGTTTTCACAATTACCATTTTGCCATCATTATTCCACACAATCCAAAAAAAGAGAGATTTTCAAGATAAATTTGAAAAAATAAACTATTAGTAGATCTCTGTTTATAGCTATCAAATCTGTAAAAATATTATCTGTTTTGTGTACATTTTTAATTTTAATGTGATTTTAATAAAATTTAACAGTAATAAATATATCCCTAACTTATAATGTCCAAAAAAAAAAAGAAAAAGAAAATAGCTCGGTAGCCTTTTGAGTTTTGAGGTAATTTTAGTTTATTTATTTATCTATCTATCTTTTGGAATAAATGTGATTTTTACCATAAAACCGCAATATCAAACATATATGCCGCAAACTAGCCCAAAAAAAAAAAAAAAAAAAAAAAAACAATGTATGCCGTGAAAAATAGCATGATAAAAAATGTGTGAATTTAACATGTGTGGAATTATATTAAATATGTTTCCGAAAAGACAGAAACGAAATGACACTAATAACTTTCTACATTTACGCGTACCAGAATTGGCGACAGTCTTCATGTGGCCAAAGTTGGCGAGCGTATTCCTCCGGGGACCCTGTCATGGAGAACCCCTCCGACCACATCATCTTCGGAAAGAACTTAGAAATGGGCACCAACCCGTACCCGGTAACGCTCTCGGCGGATCGAACCACCCGGAGTTTCCGTTCCGCCGGCAGAGCAAAAAACCGACGGCTTTGGCTCTCCACCTCCTTGAGATGGTCATAGGGCACGCCGTGGTTGGTGACTTGAAAAGCTCCCCATCTCTCACAGGCCTGTCGGATCAGAGAGACCGCATTCGGGTCGAAAAGGTCGATAACGGGTACCGAATGATCATCGCCCGTGAACGACGGGTCGGCCGAGGTGCAAGGTGTCCAAGTGTGGGAATCGGGCAATGTAGGGACAGAGTTGAAGTCTAATGGGACGATGTTGGTGGGGTTGATAGGGTTGGCTATTTTGAGGGATATTTCTGAGTTTAAGGATTTCATGATCATGACAATATACTATGCTCTTGGGCAATATAATATTCAAGAACTAATTCTTCTTCTTTGTAATTATATATGACAGCGATGTATCTATATATATTTACAAGACTTGCATGTTTTTGGAATGGTTAAGAAATCGTTTGGAACTTTTTTTTTAACCTTTTTGGACACGTTTTTGGCCTTATATGCAAAGTGTGGGAATTTCGGATTGGCCTTAATCTTTTTCCTTTTTTTTTTTTTGATGAGTCATTTATGTGTGTGTGGATTTGCATGCATTTAAGGGAGAAGATGTAGTGGCCACCTAAGGTTATGAAAGGCCATTTGTTAGGGTGAGCGTTTCGAAGTAAAATACCCGACTTTTCTTTCGTCCTTATTTTGGAACAAATCAAACCCAAAGTTATAGGTTTAGATCCTTTTGACGATTGTCCCTTGTATTTTTATATTTTATATTTTATTTTTAAAATAGGATTGTCCACTTGTACTTTTGTGTAAGGTAACTGTTGAATTTACAGCCATACATACGTTTTCTTCCGTTTTTCGGCCTTAAATTATTATTATTATTTGAAAAAAGTGAGAAACGTGTGTATGGCTTTATTTGAATTAATTTGGCGTTTCTTGCCTTAATTGGCAATATTTGGATAAACATATTGCCAATTGTGATTAGATTTTTCACCAAATTTGGTTGGAGGAGTTATCCATTGGAGTTTATTACATATTTGGCTAATCAAATTATGGAAACAATATGAATGCTTGTTATCATTTATCAATAAAAGCCATACTCGAAATTGATCATAGTGAATTAGATAGTTAACCAAAAAAAAAAAAAAAAAGATCATGACAATTGATGAGCATTGAATTTGAAAATCTTATTAAATACAATTTTGGATGGGTAACCTATTATATTGACAGGTTGACATAGCATTTTAAGTACTTTTTTATTTAAATAAATTGTATATTATAATTCATTTTTTTATTTTAGAATCTTATTCTTAAGGTAAGACATCTACTGGAAATGCAAACTTGAAATGCAAACTTAAGCCTAAATGACATAAGACATAGGCATCTACTGGAAATGCATAAGACATCTACTGGAAATGCAAACTTGTATTAGCCTAAGAGTTGTTTTTGTCTTCTGATCGATGTTAACTTTTGTCTCCAAAAAGAATTCTTTGGGATTGTATATCATTATTCATTAATTTACTACTAGTCTTAGCAATTAATTTAAAATAACAATTATACAAATTGTTTAAAATAGAAAGAAAAAAGTAAAAATAAAAATAAAAACAAAATAAATGAAAACAAAAATGGAAAAAAGATCTGAAGCAAAGACCAAAAAAAACAAGATTTTAATTTATTTCGTTGTATTTTAAATTAGTTCTATTTGTTTTATTTAATTTAGTGTGATTTTATTTTATTTGAGTGTATTTTTGTTTAATTTATTTTTTATTTGAATTATTTATAGCATTTCTATCTGAATAGTATCAAAAATCGGACACAGTTGCTGCGTGCGCACCATCCGCGAACAGGGGCGTGTCCGATAGGGGTAATGAGACAAGTGTGTCAATGTCTTAGCAGGTGGGCCCCGCCACGTTCTCCCTCCGACCGATAAGCAGGTGACACGTGGCAATGGCAGTAGACCACTCAAGAAATTATGTGGGATTCTTTGTTGTGTGCTTACGTGAGCTCATTATTTTCAGTTAATGTGTTACTGACATGTGGCCACTTATTTGAGCGAACTAATCGCAGAGTGCCATGTGCGTCCCACTAAGGGAATGCCTGATCGGTGACTGACACATGGCGGTTTCAGTGAAACTAACTTACCGCACTAAATCCCTTTCCCTAACAGTAAATAAAAAAAAACGTTGAACGAATCGTTTCGTTTAGCAACTAAAAAAAATCCGTTCATCTTTTGTAGGATGTATAGATGACGAATTTTGAAATTATTTCATCCACATTTTTAATATAAAGGAAATAACATCACTTAAACATTCAAGCCGGTAGAGGCTCAACGGCTCAACTATAAAGTCACTTAGACAATTGCTTAAGACTTCAGGTTCAGTCAAGGCCCCAAATGTTTTTAAAACATATTATGATCACTCTATTAATTAATTAAATTTCTTTAAAAATAATTAAAAAAAAAGAACTATGGGGTAAAAAGTTTGAAAGAGCACAATAACTCTTGAAAGTTGGAACGAGAGTAGCCAAATTTTTAGACATTACTATACTTAAAAATAAATAAAAATATTCATATTGCTCTTTTTTCATCTTTCTTTTGTTTAATAAAATAACTTAATTTATAGTTTTTTTCATTAATCAAACGGCTCTTATAGTTATATTTAAAAAAATGCCCTAATTTTAATTATGAATAGATAGTATTAATTTATCTTTTTATTTTATGCTGAAAGAAACTTTAATTGAAAGGTTTTTTTATTTTGAAATTTATAAGAAAAATAAATCTGTATCTGCTATAATTCAACTATAAATTAGAAATGATATAAAGATCGAATCTAAATTTTATATATAAAAAAAGATGTGTTTTAGTCAACTGATAGTGCTAAAAAGGAGTTTTTCTTCTAAAAAAAAAAAGATTTAGCACATATTTTAATTGATATTTTTCATTTTTAATAAGGCCTCTTAAAACTTCTTTCATCTTGGTACCATCGTTCCTCATCTTTATATATAATTGGATGTTAGGAAGTTATGCATGAAATGTACTACAAGCCAATCCTTTTTCTCTACACGGTAATAATATATATTCAACTTTATACCAATTATGAACGACCAGTTGTTTATACGAATACTGAAAAACGACTTCTCATTCTTAAAATACAATCTTATCTAACCGTTACGACTCACCACATGAGTAACTTTACTATTTTAACAATTGATAAAGTAACTTTACTATTTTAACCTCTCAAGATATTCATAAAATATAAAAAAATATTAAATTATTCCAATCATATTACGAAATTATCCTCCACAAAGATTAATTAATACAATATTTTTGTATTTTGGAACCGCGAAAAGGTGAAAGACACTGATATGCACCGGCAAATACCGGTTCTTTTGATTAAAAAAAAAAAAAAAAAAAAAAAAAAACTGGTTCCTTTTGCATCAAATAACCCCACGTGTTCAATGGAAACGGGGAAATCTTCCCCACAAAAGTAGCAGAGGTTTACAGAAAAGACCTTTAAGAAGTAAGTAAAGGTAAGAGAAAGGTATGGAATTTACACAATTTGTAGAATTATTAAATCTATTAAATTATTTAGTTGTACATGGTAAAAAGTGTACTATAAGTGTGGCACGCATGGTGTACCGTATTGTATTATATAATTTTTATACATATAATGTGTGATTTGTAGTCGATTACATTGTACTGTGTTTACCATCATATTGTCTTTATGTATTAATTTATAATTAAATAAAATTTAAGTCTAAGTATAACATAACTCGGTTGCAATCTCAATCTAAACCTAACATTAAGAGCGGGCAATGAAGAAGGTAAAATTGTTCAATATGGGTATTTTTGTTAAAAAAATTTTAAAATGGGGACAAACTATAATTTTTTAAAAATTGAGGGGTAAAATTATAATTTTAAAAAGTTTTAGGGTCAAAATATACTTTTAAAAAAGTTAAGAGGTCAAAAAATAATTTTTAAAAATTTAAGGGGTCAAAATATAATTTTTTAAATAATTGAGGGGTCAAAGTATAATTTTTGAAAAATGTAGACCCAATATTGCTTCAATCTCGAAATTTAATCTCAGCGTCAGTCCCGAAACCCGATCCCGACCCTTGATATTTGTAAAATATTTTATATATTTTATAAAGTTAAATTGCATAATACGATGTAATACAATGGTTTTTATTCGTCTTAGATATCACACTATGTATTGTATTAAATTTGAATTTCATATTAAACTATATGTTAGGGTCAAAATTAACATCACGATCATCACTGTACACGTGAACATTTAGAGAAATAGGTCAACTCGAATCGACTAAAATCTATTGGAGGCAAGATCTAGTGGAAGCGACTGGAAAAGTCTGACGACAAGAGACCCGCGGGAATACCTCAAATATTTCAAGAAAGAAGGATCTTCGAAAACCACGAAATCTAAATCAGCCGAATCTGACATTAAAGACAATAATTGAAGACGAAACAAGAAAAAAGAATGTCAACTAAGCAAAAGGGAAACTATCCAATCTAAAAGAAAAGAAAACTAGAAGACCTTCTCCTATAAATAGGGGATGGAGATCACAAATTAGACATCTTAGAGCCCCCACATTACGTTAAGACTCTCTCTCTAAATCTCCTTCTCCTCATTCTCTTCCACTCTTCATTATAATTGTACTTTTTACAAGAGATAGTAAAACTCCCGATATCCTATAGTGAATGGAGCATTCACATTAAAGGTGAACAACTATAAATTCATATGTTCATTTATTTTTGTGCAATTCAAGTTCTCGTTTTAACAATCTATAACTTTCAAGAGCAAGAAAGTAGATTTTACCAAATAGTTCAAGTGATGAAAAAAAAAATCACAATTAACAACACAAAGAACAAGAATTGAAGAAGCAACAATCAAAAAGGAACAAAATTTGATTGAGCAAATAACAAGCACAAACCAAAAAAATCAAATGCCATCAAAAGTCTTCTTTGACAAATTTATCAATATTTTAGGCACTATATATATATATATATGAGTGTAATTTTAATGGTTATTTTGATATTTACTCATCAACGAGTATAATTATTTTAACCGTAAAATATTGATCTAACGGTTATAATAAATTAAATAGTTGACGGAAAAATTTATAATAATTAATAAAATTATATTCTTATCACACGAAATTATTAAATTTTTACATTTAATAAGTAACCAACGATAGAAAACGTAATCATTGAAAATATATAGTTTTTCTCTTTAAACCATGTTGTAATGCTTAATTCATAGTATGAACGAGTACTTCGGTGATTTTACATAAAATTTGGCATCTAAGAAAAACCAGCTTCATTAAAATATGAAACAAACATAAAATATAATATTTTAATATATGTAAAGATATACTATTATATATATACACTTTAATTAGATCATGATAAATAAATATAGTTTAATAAATCAACACATAATTTATAAATATGAAATCATAAAATTTAATAATAATTTAATTCGAGCACTTCATGTCGTGAGAGCTTTTTAGAACTACTACAGTGTGATGATTTTTAGTTCATAATAAATATTAAAATCATAAAATAACATGAAATTAAATAACATACCTATTTATAAGTGACATAATTCTTATTTATTGGGTGTTGCGTAATCTGACATATAGATTTCCAATAAAGCTATTGTTGCCACCCAATTAGAACAATACTCGAGGTAGAACTACTATATATATAAATATTAAAAACTAAAGTATCTCGTTTAAATAAAAAGTCTTTAATTTTTTTTATAATAATAAAAAATTTTCATATAAAATTATATTTTAATTTAAATTAAAAATTCACAGTGAATTAAACAAGCTCTTAAAAAAACGTGTTCATAGGGCAGCAAAACCAAGTCATACATCACGAGCATTAAACTTTAATGAGCTCAAGTACCATGTCGAAGTATACTGCACTGATTTTAAGATACTCTTTTTACGTCACTCCACGATATAAAGGAGGATGATCACTATTAATCATTTGAGTCAACGGTGATATCTTCTCTTCTTTTGGAGGGCCATAGAAATACGTGACCGACACCCGATGATGTGTCTTGTTCACAACCGCACGATGCACCACACTCTTGAACCTTCCATTTGTCATAATGTGCATCATGTCTCCCAGATTAACGAGTGCATCATTGACTGGGTGTACCGGCACCCACCCAATATTCTCCTTAGGAGGCCCTCGCAACTTTGGTAGAGGACAGTTTAGTAATGAAGAGTCGGTATGTGGGGCCAGGCCCATGGCCCTTGTTGGGTCTGGACAGACTGGGTAAGAGTTCAACTGTAGGAGGGCCTGATAATTAGTTTTGGGCTTGGCCCATTTATATCTTCGTAGTTCACCCCCAGTGACCTAAGAATCAGCTCCAACATCTTCTCAGATAATCCATTCATCTCTTTTTGGTACGTCTCCATCACACTACTGCAAAGTGAAAGTACAACAACCTCAGACTTTATTTGAATGATTTCTGTTGTAAAATACCCGAATGAGAAGAAAAGTGACAGTATACAATAAAATGTTGTGGATTTAAAGCTTTAGGAAACTATGATGATAGTTATTATGATTTTGAGTACTTGTACCAATGATGAACATTAATGCTTCAATGAACTATAAATTAGGCCTCCATGAAATAAAAAACACAAACGTTAGATCAATCATCCCAAGGTTTCCTAGCAAAAAAGGGGGGAAAAAAATCATTCCAAAGGTTAAAATATTAGCGACTTCTTTAAAACTCTCCATGACATCAAATATGCGTGATCATTGTTGTCACGTTAATTAACTTCAAACGTTATCGTCTATTTTTTTTTTTTTTTTTAGTAATTAGCGAGATAAAGTAACTGATATCAAAGAAGCGTAACACATACCAACTAGGTGATATCCACTACAAGCATCTTGTCCTACACCAACTGGGTGGTAGGATATATAATTATTTTGGGGTGCTTTTTGTAGTTTAATGAAGTATAATGTAGTATTATATATATATATATATATATATATATATATATATGATGACCCAATTTAAGAAGTTGTCTCTTAAACTTACTATCATGAAATTCACTTAAAATACTTCAATTAATTAAGGTGAAATTTACAGAATTTTTTTTAAATCATACGGTAACTTTTAAATTATAAGTGGCCTCAGTACATACATATAAATAAAAAGGTCTTGTCATAATAAAACATATTACGGAATAAAAATGTGAGCGGTATCCATTTCTCATTCTCCACACTACTCGCCTACTGTTGCGCACTGTCTATAATTCATTTTTCATTTGTTGCTTTCCTACAGTATAAATACATCTTAGGGGTGAGTTTATACTCAGTAAGTAGGAATTTAAGTCTCGCTAATTAAAAACAGAGTACTTAAAGCATAACACTAATGCATGAATCATTTATGCTCTTTTATGAATTTGAGTTATTAAATGTTCGTACCGATTGTGTGCGATCAACGGGTATAAAGGGTTTGCAAGGTCCCCAATTACACCGTGACCATAATTCAGTTCATCATTTTTTTTTTTGATCGTAAGTCCCTCAATCTTGGAAGGTTGGTACGACATTCAACATTAAACTGTTCTCATTAATTTCATTAGTGAGCATGTTACATGATATGACATGATATTCTATATCATAGAACATAAACATGTATATAAGACATGTATAATATTTCACTTTAAAACTTATTTATACTGTAGGTGAGATTTTCACTTACCTGCTATTAGCTAAGGTCGGGACTATATTATATTACTCACCGAGCTTAACCTCTACTGCTGTGTTCTATAAAGAAAACCCACTGAAAGTGTGAGTTTGACTCATTATAAACTAGTCTATTAGCTTAGTATACTTAAGAATTCATTCCTATACTTAGAAATATTCCCTTTTTAAATAGGAATCATTTAACTTTTTTTACATCACAATGATCGTTTTAATAAATTCTTATCATATACTTTTCCTTAATTGCCTTTACTAATCGGTCTTAACTTAAATCTATTATTTACCATGATCTTTGTCTAAGTTACTATTTCACATTATTTCTTAGGTTGGGCCCAAAATTGTATTAAGGCCCATTAGTCTCCTACATGTCTACAACGGTCTTTTACACTAGCATGCCTAACTTAGGCTTGAAAAGTTGCGGGCCTAGTATAGGTGTTAGACCCGTATTTAGTGTTAAAAAAAGTTATCAATCCAATCTTGTTTTGAAATCATTAGTAAATCTCATTTTACCGCTAGTAATATCATCGGTTACTAAGAATTGAGCCCGGTAAACACTTAGTGATTAATTTTTTTTAGAAGATAACCATAAGTTTGTAACACTTTAAAAACTTCTTATTTCGTCTTAATATGATCTAAAAATTTTGTGTTTCACGAAAAACGAGGTCAGCTTCGGAACAGAACGAAATCTTAAAATAATTAGGGCACAAATATTATTTCGCGCAGTTTTTAAAAATGTCCCAAAAACGCATCCTAGAATCGGAATTGTGATTTTTTTTGCAGTCACAGAGATTTGTTCATAACGTCGAAGACTTCAAGAGCCGTGCCTCAAAAATCTCGAAATTGCCCTCTAAACAGTAACTAGTTCAAGTTGACAGTTTGGACAGTTTTGATGAAATTCTAGATAGTTTTAGAAAAAAACGTCTAAAAACACATTTTAGGGGCATAATTGAGATTTTTCTCAGTCACAAGGAAATGTTTAGAACATGAAAATCTACAACTTTTGTGAAATAATATTTTTCTCAATTTGGACTCTAACAGCTCTGAATTTTAAGCCAAAATAGACTAAAAAATTTTACCCGAAAATAAAGCTTATCAACTTAAATCTTTTTTCATCTTTATCCTCTTAAGGTTAACATGAAAAGTTTAAAACTTGTTCCAAACACACAAAACAACAACCTTAAAATATGAAATACAAATTTCAAAACATAGATCTAGTATTAAAAACCCCATGTATGTGAAGATCTAACCTTTTAACACACATAAAACACAACTTTGTAAACAATCCAAACTTTGTTCTTAAAAGGAAAAATGATCAACTTTATGTATGTTGAGCCTTACCCAAAATCTTAGGAGAAGATGTTTTGACCATCAAAATGAGAAGGTCCTACAAAGATATAAACTTTTACTCTAGAAAAAAAAAATCTAAACTTGAACATTCTTAAAAGAAATAGAGGAACCAAGAGAATTACCCTTTGAAGAAAACTTGTAAAAATTCCACCAAAAGCTTCTTCTCCTTTTAGTATTTTTTTGCTAGTGGTGTTTAAGTGTGGAAAAAGAAAAATTTGAGAGAGATGTAGAGCAAGGGAGTGGTTCGGCTAACACAAGAAAAGAGAGAAAAAGTTGAGAAAGGTTTAATGCACTTAAGTGATCATTTATATAGCTTTAGATTAATCTTGATTAGTCTTTGTCCTAATCATATTAATCTAACTCGATTAAACTAAACTTCGGCTTAACTCTCACTAAGATAAGCGCCACTTGGAAGGAGAAAAAAGAGAAAATGTGACACCTCAAAAGGCTTTTTAACTCTTGTCAAATCAAGTTTAATCATATCTCATCATTGTCTTTTACTAAAGTTCTCTTTCATCATATCAAGTTTGTACTGACAGTAATTTTTAGATCAGTTTTCAAGACAAATATTTTTCAGTGGTTTTCAGTTCACTGTTTAAAACACATTCCTACACTATATTCGATAGAAATTAATACCGGTTTATATTTAAAATCGTGTAGATTATTTGAACTGTTTTTCTGGCTTTTAAAATATGTCTTAAAATAACTTAAAATTTAAGTTCAACATACGTGTTTTAAACTCTCAGTAAAATATGGTAACCGACAGTGTCAATTTTCGAGCATGGCTTTACGGTTTTTACCGAAAACGCGACTCACGTAACTCCGATTTTACTAATTGGAAATTAAGGACTTCTTTAAATGTTAGAGTGTTTCTCAAAATATTACTAACATTGTACAATACTCAGGAATTCTTATGAGCAGAATCACGAGTCATAATTGAATCAAAAATTTCTCCCGTCTTAAATTGCGGTGAGGATTATCGGTCGAGTCATAACATAAAAATTTTTGACCTAAAATTTTTATATAGAATTTTGGAATAATATTATTAATTTCATAAATCATTTATTACAAAACATGTCATTATTCAGAAATTTCATGATTTAATTACGTAAATTACACTAATTAACATCAAAATTTTTCCAATCATTACAATATATATGTATATATGTACGTTTAAGGGGAAAATTAGCATATATGGTAGCTACGTCCCTGGTCATGAGTACAAAACATGACTACTATCACAGGACAAAAGTTACGACAACCAGATCCCACTGCCACAATTGAAATAACAATAATAATAAAAGTTATTTTCCTAAATATATATATTTATATTTATAAATATGATCTAGAGAACGATTAGTTAAACAGAGAATAGAGCGTGAATATACATCATAAGAAAAGAGTTGGAGAACGGAATAAATGGTATCTAATTAAATTAGGAGAAGTGCTCTTTTGCGGCTAGAAAACTACATTAATAACTACAAAGAAAATTATCCAGTAATCAGAAGAAAAATATCGGCCTATATATATACAATACAAACACGTCTATATTTCGTCATGTGGGGTCAATAAGTTACGCATTCACCGAGATATCAAAGAGGCGAAACCTGTCGTTTTATTTTTGTTGAACTAAAAAAGTATTACCGAAGAGTAAATGATAAAAACTTACATTTATGTCACTTAAAAGGTATTTATTTCTTTTTATTTTTGTTTTCGAAAGTTTAAGGTCTATTTGGGAGGTGAATTCAAATATTCACATATTTTGAACTAAAATTTAAATTTTGTGAGAAAAATATTATAACATAACTTTTTAAATTAATTTTTTTTACGAGAGAAAGTATCGTTTGAATTCAAACATGAAGCACACATTTTGATAATTTTTTTTAAATCTAATCTTTTAAATACACTTCATCAAAAATTATACATCTATTTAATTATTTTTTAATCTCTTCTATTATTGTATATTTAAACTTAAAATAAGTTTCTCTTATAGACTGATTAAGTGATTGACATACACGACAATAGTACGGAATACGTCCCCAAAATTAATATGTCAACGGCAAACGTTTTGACCGAAGAAGTTATGTTTTAGAAGATTGTAAGGAAAATTACTTGAATGGGGCTATGTTTGTAATAAAAAGTTATTTTAACAAAATACGGAGAAAAAGGAAAAAAAACTAATTAAATGTAGCAGATTTAAAAATTTATAAGATATTAAGAGAGAAAGTAATAAAAGAAATAAAATGTGAAAAGAAACATAAATGAAGGATCAATGATGCAAATACATAAAAGAATAGAAAAGAGTGCCAACAGCAAAAGTCCAAAAGAAAAAAAAAAAAAAAAAAAAAGGGAATGAGACGTCGTGGCACGTGGAGGCATGGGACGTGATTGTAGATTACGACTTTTATATGTTACTAATTTTGTAACGCGCCCGCTCATACTGCTTAGAGACATCTGAAATTTTTTTTTATATTAAATAATAAAAAAATTATTTATATAATTATTTAAGAATTTTTAATTTTTTAAAAAAATACGTACAAAGATAATAATTGACAAAAAAATTAAGTAATGACACATTTAAATACAATTATTTTAATCATTTACAAAAAATAAAATAAAAACACTCATAAATTATTTTCATAGGAGTAAAATGAGAAAAAAATAATTTTTGTAAAATACACAAAAAATTAAAATGTATTAAAACATTCACAAAAAAAATAAAGATAAAATAGGAAAAAGAGAAGAAAAGTATTAATTATGTTTGTTAATTTAGATTAGATAAATAAAGATAAAAGGTCAAGCAGTGAAAAAAAAGAAAAAAAATGGAAGATGAGAGACCATCACGTGACAGCCTAAGAAAAGAGTACTATTAAAGAGCCTTAACTGTTTTGTGTATTGTTAGATTAGTTTTTTAAAGTGCTCTGTATGCATTGTCATGTTAATGATACTTTAAGAGTTTATTATTTATCGAATAACAAAAAAATCATTTATATAATCATTTAAGGATTTTTGAATTTATTTCAAATAGGAATATGTGTAAAAGTAATTTTTGATTTGATAAGAATCACACAGAAAATAGTTAAGTATGAACACATCTAAAAAAATTATTTTAATCATTGACAAAAAATAAAATAGGAACATATATATAAAATTACTTTCACATGAGTAAAGTCATAAAAAAAATATATTTTTAAAAAACACAAAAAATTCAAATGTAAAAAAAATTCACAAAAGAATAATAATTAAAAAATTAAAATAAAGATAAAGAAACAAAAAGAGGAACAAAAGGAGGTAAGAGAAGAAGCTGCCACATCTCTTTTATGTTTGTTAGATTCTTTTATATAATGTTAGAGTAGATATGTTAGACACGTATAGATAGATAATTTCAAAGAAAAAAAAATATGTATATGTAGATGTATAGATGATGAGTGAGTATTTTATTTATAAATCAAGTACTTTTGAGCTTGAGTATTTGTAAGTTTTTATGCATTTTTGTTAGTTTAATGTGTTTTTTTTGTTGTTGTTGTATGTTGAAGTTAAAATGGAATAAAAGGAGCGAAAATTTGATTTCGAAACATACATCAATATTTGGGACATAACTCTCTCATCCGAAGTCCAAATGAGGTGATCTTGGTGGCGTTGGAAAGATAAGAGATAAAGCTACAACTTTGTGAAGATACCATCCACTGTAGCAGGTTTCCTGCCCGAGAGCAGGAAAACCACACTCTCTGCAGCGGAAAATCCTTCCGCTGGTTGCACCAGTTTCGCTAAGGTTTTTTCAAAAGCCTTAGCGGCTTTGCAGTAGAAAATTGATCCGTTGTAGCTCCAAGACACGAAATGTTATCAATTTGAGCTGATTTAGAGAGATATAAAAGAGGAGAAGATTCATTTTCCTAAAATTTGAGAGAAAGAGAGGAAAAAGAGGCACAAATTTTCTAGAGAATAAGGAACTTTAGAGGTTCAAATCCCATGATTTCACTTAAGATCATTGAAGAAGATGGTGGATTCAAGCTTAGAAGATCATTCTTCCAACAGAGCACTTCCTTCTCCCTTTATTTCCGTTTTAGTTTTTAGATTTTGTTTTTGGTTATGGATTCCTCTATGTTGAGCTAGATTATTATTTTAGGACTTGATGTAACCTTGTTTGAACTATGTTTTGAATATTTTGCCAATTTTTAGTATGATTTCCATTTAATTCATTTGTGTTTCTCTATGTTAATTGCTCTAATTTGTGTTTTCATAGATTAGAGATATAGATGTGTGGATTTAGGTTCGGGAGAGTTACTTTCACATGTTAGAATTGAAAAAACACAACCTAGAGTTAGTTGAGTTCGGGAGGCCAATCAATTCGGGTAATCAAAATTAGGTTACTTAATGGATGCTTGATTCGGTTAGGCTAATAGGGATATTGTTTAGCTGAGTTTTGCATACTATTTTGCTCGGCACTCGAGAGAGGGAGTGAAATTACCTTCGAAAACCTAAGATTAATGAATTGAGTCGAATTGGCTAGCAATAGCTAAATAAGATGAATATAGGAATGGTATGGTAAAGTCAAGTCCCTAGTATATTTGTGCATAGAAATTTTCATATTTTATTTTATTCTTGTATTTATATTTGTTCTTGTTCTATTCCAATTTCAATTAGTTCAAATTCCTAAATAAAGTTGAGTTACTATAAGTGCGGTATTTAGTGGCAATTTAACATTTAATATCTGTGAAGATGATACTCACTCACCCTTTACTATCGAAACTTGACACTGTACGCTTGCGAGCGAACAATAGATATATAGATAATTATATTAATCGGTGCTACAGCTGCCTGCAGCCAAGTAGATAATTATATTGAAATGCACATACTAACTGTATCTTGAATAATTCGGTTGATGAGATTGGAATATGCGAGTAAAACAATACTAATAACTTGACATTGTTACCTCATATAAATATTTAGTACATAAATTCGGCATTTTTTAATTATCCATAATTCAGTTATTTATTAAAATAAGAAAAGAAAAATAATTTATTTCTACAATTTTTCTTCATTTTTTATTAGTAATGATAATGTAACCACAAAAGTGTGGATCATAATTTATTAGTCAATTTTTTAGGACAAACAATATTCTATCAATTGTACTCATGATCATGGTACTGATAAGCGGATAAATGATAAACTATGGGCTTGTTTAGTTCGCTGATTCGAGTTTTTAATTCGAGTTGAGATGTAATTTTATGTGAGAGCGTTTTATTATAGCAAAAAAGTTAGATGTGATTGTTTGTGAGAGCTTTTTACTGTAACAAAACTCAAATTTTAAACTTGAATCATCGAAATGAACGGGACCATATTATTTTATATGTTTACAGGCGAGTTAACCGCCATTTTTTTCCCGGCTCAACCGCCGTTCCAAATGCTACGTGAAATACTGTGCATGGTGCTGTGCATTCTCTGTCCTAAAATTTCATTTTTGTTAGTGCCAATATTTCAGTTGTTTTTCTATTTATTTCCTCTCTCTCTTTTAAAAAGTAAATTGTATTGTCGCATATTAAATTATTTTCATTTTCGCATGATGAATTCTAAACTTTTAATTTCGATAAAATTTCACCTTAAACTTTAAAATTAGCTGCAATTGAAGTCTAATAACTGATGACAATATTAAATTGACAGTTCAAAATACAAGATTTACAAGTGACATGTTTAAAAAATGACAATCTTTGCGTTTTTACTTGCGAATCTCATATTTTAAACCATTAATTTAACAATCTTTTTGACTATTGGATCTCAATTGCTACTTGTACAAAAAATAAAAAGAGTAGTTTAGAGTGCAACGGTACAATTTACTCTTTTTAAAATATCAAATTCAAGGATGTGTGTATGACATGTATATTAAGCACTTGTACAGTCAGCATAGTTCTACATGGCTTAAATCCCACCACATGGTAGTCTAAATTTGGATAGTTTATTAAAAAGGGCACGTCTATTAACACATATTTTTCTACTTTTCACACATATTTTTAAACCACCAATCATTTACTACATTATTTTTAAAATTTTTAAAAAGTCCCTACAACTAAATTATCTTCTATTGTACTTTTCACACACATTTTAAACCACTCATCATTCTACTTGTTACACCTGTCATTAAAAAATGTAAATTTTTTATGCATCCCAGTCTTTGGGTGCCCTACTACGCGGACCGGGGGCTTTTTGACAGCTGTTTTACTTTTTTTGGTCATTTTTTGAGGCTATTTTTTGCATACATGCCCAGAAAAATATAAGGGTCGTGTCTGTAAAATTTCATAAGTTTTTGACATCGTTTCAATTTTATATTATTTTTCAAAGATGAAAAATAAAGAAATTCATAAAAAATAGAATATTCATAAAAAAATGGTACCACTTGTTGGATTAATTTCCAAAAATCATATATTAATTTTAGAATGTAAAACATAAATAAAAATGTAAATTTTTGACCCATCCCAGCCTCTGGGCCCCCCATTACGCGGGTTGGGGGCCCTTTTGACAGTGTGTTATTTTTTTTAATCATTTTTTAGGCCTTTTTTTTGCAGACATGCCCAGAAAAATGTAAGGATCGTATATACAAAATTTCATAATTTTCTGACGCCGTTTTTATTTTATTTTATTTTTCAAAGACAAAAAATATAGAAAATCATCAAAAATAGAATATTCATCAAATACTAGTACCACTTGTTGCATTAATTCTTAAAAATCATATATTAATTTAACAATGCAAAATATAAATAAAAATATACATTTTTGACCCATCTTGGCCCATGGGCGCCCCATTACGCGGGCTGAGGGCTTTTTCACAGCGTTTTACTTTTTTTTGTCATTTTTTGAGGCTATTTTTTCCAAATATGGCGACAAAAATGTAAGGATCATCTCTGTAAAATTTCATAAGTTTCTAACATCGTTTCAATTTTATATTTATTTTTCAAAGACGAAAAATAAAGAAAATCATAAAAAATAGAATATTCATCAAAAATAAGTACCACTTGTTGCATTAATTCCTAAAAATCATATATTAATTTTAGATTGTAAAACATAAATAAAAATGTAAATTTTTGACCCATCCCGGCCCCTAGGCGCCCCACTACGTAGGTCGGGGGCCTTTTTGACAACGTTTTTTTTTTATCATTTTTTGATGCCATTTCTTGCAGACATGCCCAGAAAAAATGTAAGCATCGTGACTACAAAATTCATAAGTTTTTGAAGTCATTTTTATTTTATTTTATTTTTCAAAGACAAAATATAAAAAAAATCATAAAAAATAGAATGTTCATAAAAAACTAGCACTCCGTGTTGTATTAATTCTTAAAAATTATATATTAATTTTAAAATGTAAAATATAAATAAAAATGGAAGTTTTTCACCCATCCCGGCCCCTGGGCACCCTACTACGCGGGTCGAGGGCTTTTTGACCGCGTTTTACTTGTTTTTTGTCATTTTTTGAGGTCACTTTTTACAGACATGCCCACAAAAATGTAAGGATTGTGTTTGTAAAATTTTATAAGTTTTTGATGTCGTTTCTATTTTATATTATTTTAAAAGGCAAAAAAAAAAAGAAAATAATAAAAAATAGAATATTCATCAAAAAGTGGTACCGCTTGTTGCATTAATTCTTAATAATTATATATTAATTTTAGAATGCAAAACATAAATAAAAATGTAAATTTTTTATCCATCCCTGCCCCTGGGAACCCCACTACGCGCATCAGGGGCCCTTTTGACATCGTTTTACTTTTTTTTGTCATTTTTTAAGGCCATTTTGTGCAGACATTGCAAGAAAATCTAAGTATCATGTCTGTAAAATTTCATAAGTTGTTGACATTGTTTATATTTTATTTCATTTTTCAAATACAAAAAATAAAGAAAATCATAAAACAAATAGAATATTCATAAAAAAAAAACTAGCACTGCTTATTGCATTAATTCATAAAAATCGTATATTAATTTTGGAATGCAAAACATAAAAAAAATATAAATTTTTGACCCATCCTGACCCCGAGACGCCCCACTATGGGGGCCGGGGGTTTTTGACAGCGTATTACTTTTTTCTTGTCATTTTTTTTGGCAATTTTTTGCACACATGACCAAAGAAATGTGTGGACCGTGTCTGTAAAATTTCATAAGTTTTTCAATTCATTTCTATTTCATTTTATTTTTCAAAGATGAAAAACAAAGAAAAACATAAAAAATAGAATATTCATCAAAAAAATAGTACCGCTTGTTGCATTAATTCCTAAAAATCACATATTAATTTTAGAAAGAAAAACACAAATAAAAATGTAAACTTTTGACCCATCCCGGCCACTGGGCGCCCCACTACGCCGGCTGGGGGCTTTTTGACAGTGTTTTACTTTTTTTTTTGTCATTTTTAATGCCATTTTTTCAGACATGCCTAGAAAAATGTAAAGATATGGTGTGCAAAATTTCATAAATTTTGGACGTCGTTTCTATTTTATTTTATTTTTCAAAGATGAAAAATAAAGAAAATCATTAAAAATAGAATGTCAGTAAAAAACTGGCACCGCTTGTTGTACTAATTCCTAAAAATTATATATTAATTTTACAATGCAAATATAAATACAAATATAAATTTTTCACCCATCCCTGCCTCTGGGTGCCCCACTACGCAGGTCGGGGTCTTTTTGACAGCGTTTTACTTTTTTCTTGTCATTTTTTGAGGCCATTGTTTATTGACATGCCCAGAAAAATGTAAGGATCGTGTGTGCAAAATTTCATAAGTTTTTGACATCGTTTCTATTTTGTTTTATTTTTGAAATTCAAAAAATAAAGAAAATCATAAAAAAATAGAATATTCATCGAAAACTGGTACCGCTTGTTACATTAATTCCTAAAAAGTGTATATTAATTTTAGAATGCCAAACATAAATAGAAATACAAATTTTTGACCCATCCCGGCCTCTGGACGCCGGACTACGCGGGCCGAAGACTTTTTGACAATGTTTTACGTTTTGTTTTGTCATTTTTAATGCCACTTTTTTCAGACATGCCCATAAAAAAGTAAGGATCTTATCTACAAAATTTCATAAGTTTTTTATGTTGTTTCTATTTTATATTATTTTTAAACAAAAAAAAAGAAAAAAATCATAAAAACTAGAATATTCATCAAAAAGCAGTACCGCTTGTTTCATTAATTCCTAAAAATCGTATATTAATTTTAGAATGCAAAACATAAATAAAAATGTTAATTTATGACCCATCCCAGCCCCTGGGAACCCTATTACGCGGGCGGGGAGTTTTTTTACAGCGTTTTACTTTTTTTTGTCATTTTTTGACGCTATTTTTCACAGATATGCCCAGAAAAAGATAAGGATAATGTCTATAATATTTCATAAGTTTTTTACTTAGTTTATATTTTATTTTATTTTTCAAAGACAAAAAATAAAGAAAATCATAAAAAACATAATGTTCATAAAAATTGCATTAATTCCTAAAAATTGTATATTAATTTTACAACGCAAAATATAAATAAAAATTTCAAATTTTCACCCATCTCGGCCCCTGGGCACCCCACTACGCGGGCTAGGAGCTTTTTGACAGCGTTTTACTTTTGTCTTGTCATCTTTTTAGGCCATTTTATGCGAACATGCCCATGAAAATGTAAGGATCGTGTGTACAAAATTTCATAAGTTTTTGACATCGTTTCTATTTTATTTTATTTTTCAAAGACAAAAAATAAAGAAAATCACAAAAAGTAGAATATTCATAAAAAAATGGTTCCGCTTGTTTCATTAATTCCTAAAAATTGTATACTAATTTTATAATACAAAACATAGATAAAAATATAAATTTTTTACGCATCCTGGCCCCTAGGCACCCCACTACGTGGGTCGAGGGCCCTTTTGACAGCGTTTTACTTTTTTTGTCATTTTTAGGCCACTTTTTGCAGACATGCCCAGAAAAATGTAAGGATTGTATCTACAAAATTTCATAAGCTTTTGATGTCGTTTTTATTTTATTTCATTTTTCAAAGACAAAAAATATAGAAAATTGTAAAAAAAAATAATATTCATCAAAAACTGGTACCGCTTGTTGTATTAATTCTTAAAAATTGTATATTAATTTTACACTGCAAAACATAAATAAAAACATACAATTTTCACCCATCCCAGCTCCTTGGGCGCCCCATTGCGCAGGCTGGGGGTTTTTTGGAAGTGTTTTACTTTTTTTTAGTCATTTTTTTGTAGACATGCCTAGAAAAATGTAAGGATCGTGTATGCAAACTTTCAGAAGTTTTTAACATCGCTTTTTATTTTATTTTATTTTTCAAAGAGAAAAAATATAAAAAGTTATCAAAAATAGAATATTCATCAAAAACTGGTACCGCTTGTTGCATTAATTCCTAAAAATTGTATATTAATTTTAGAATGCATAACATAAATAAAAATATAAATTTTTTACCCATCCCGGCTCTTAGGCGCCCTACTATGCGGGCCGGAGGCTTTTTGACAGTATTTTACTTTTTGTTTTGTCATTTTTTGAGGCCATTTTTTGTAGACATGGCCAGAAAAATGTAACATTTGTGTCTGTAAAATTTTAAAAGTTTTTGACGTCGTTTCTATTTTATATTATTTTTAAAAGACAAAAGATAAAAATATCATAAAAACTAGAATATTCATGAAAAAGTGATACGGCTTGGTGCATTAATTCTAAAAAATCATATATTAATTTGGGAATGCAAAACCTCAATAAAAATGTAAATTTTTTACCCATCCCGACCCCTAGGCGCGCCACTATGCGGGTTGGGCGCCCTTTTGACAACGTTTTACTTTTTTTTTTTTTTTGTCATTTCTTGAGGCCATTTTTTTTAGACCTAACTAGAAATATGTAAGGATCATGTCTACAAAATTTCATAACTTTTTGACGTTGTTTCTATTTTATTCTATTCTTCAATGACGAAAAATAAGGAAAATCATAAAAAAAAAAATAGAATATTCATCAAAAACTAGTACCGCTTGTTGTATTAATTCTTAAAAATCATGTATTAATTTTAGAATGAAAAACATAAAATAAAAATGTATATTATCGACCCATCCGGCCCCTGGGTGCCCCACTACGCGGTCCGGGGGCTTTTGATAACATTTTACTTTTCTTGTGATTTTCTGAGGCCATTTTTTACAGACATGCCCAGAAAAATTTAAGGATCGTCCCTGTAAAATTTCATAAGTTTTTGACGTCGTTTCAATTTTATATTATTTTTTAAAGACAAAAAATAAAGAAAATCATTAAAAAGTAGAATATTCATAAAAAATAATACCGCTTGTTGCAGTAATTCCTAAAAATCGTGTATTAATTTTAGAATCTAAAACATAAATAAACATGTAAATTCTTAACCCATCCCAGCCCCTGGGCCCCCGACTACGCGGGCTGGGGGCTTTTTGACAACGTCTTTCATTTTTTTTGCCATTTTTTGCAGACATGCCCAGAAAAATGTAAGGATCATGTCTGTAAAAGTTCATAAGTTTTTCACATCGTTTTTATTTTATTTTATATTTCAAAGATGAAAAATAAAGAAAATCATAAAAAATAGAATATTCATCAAAACCTGGTACTACTTGTTGCATTAATTCCTAAAAATCGTATATTAATTTTAGAATGCAAAACATAAATAAAATCGTAAATTTTTGACATATCCCGGCCCCTAGAAGCCACACTACGGGCCTTTTTGACAGCGTTTTACTTTTTTTGTCATTTTTCGAGGCCATTTTTTGCAGACGTGCCCAAAAAAATGTAAGGACCGTCTCTGTAAAATTGTAAAAATTTTTGACGTCGTTTCTATTTTATATTATTTTTCAAAGATGAAAAATAAAGAAAATCATAAAAATAAAATATTCATCAAAAAATGGTACCAATTATTGCATTAAATCCTAAAAATAATATATTAATTTTAGAATACAAAACATAAATAAAAATGTAAATTTTTTACCCATCCCGGTCCCTGGACGCCTCACTACGTGGGTTGGGGGCCCTTTTGACATCATTTTACCTTTTTTTGTCATTTTTTGAGGCCATTTTTTGTAGACATGCCTAGAAAAATGTAACGATCGTGTTTGTAAGATTTCATGAGTTTTTGACATCGTTTTTATTTTATTTTATTTTTTAAACACAAAAATAAAGAAAATCATAAAAAATAGAATATTCATTAAAAACTGGTACTGCTTGTTGCATTAATTCCTAAAATTTGTATATTAATTTTAGAATGCAAAACATGAATAAAAATATAAATTATTGACCTATCCCGGTCCTTGGGCGTCCCATTACGCAGGTCGGGGGCTTTTTGACAGCGTTTTACTTTTCTGTTCAAATTTTGAGACAATTTTTAATTGACATGCCCAGAAAAATGTAAGGATCGTCGATGCCAAATTTCATAAGTTTTTGACGTTGTTTCTATTTTATTTTATTTTTCAAAGACGAAAAATAAAGAAAATCATAAAAAATAGAATAGCGGTAAAAAAATAGTACTGCTTGTTGCATTAATTTCTGAAAATCATATATTAATTTTAGAATGTAAAACACAAATAAAAATCTATATTTTTTACCTATCCCAACGCCCAGGCACCCCACTACGCGGGTCGGGAGTTTTGGACAGCGTTTTACTTTTTTTGTCATCTTTGGAAGTTGATTTTTACAGATGTGCCCAGAAAAAGTTAAGGATCGTGTCTATAAAATTTTATAAGTTTTTTACGTCGTTTTTATTTTATATCATTTTTCAAAGACTACAAATATAAAAAATCATAGAAAATAGAATATTCATCAAAAATTGGTACCGGTTGTTGTATTAATTCCTAAAAATCATATATTAATTTGAGAATGCAATAAATAAATAAAAATGTAAATTTTTTACCCATCCCGGCCCCTTGGGGTTCCACTACGCGGGCTGGGGGCATTTTGACAGCGTTTTACTTTTCTTATCATTTTTTGAGGCCATTTTTTGCAAACATGCCCAAAAAAATGTAAGTATTGTCTCTGCAAAATTTCATAAGTTTTTGCGTCGTTTCTATTTTATATTATTTTTCAAAGACGAAAAATATAAAAAATCATAAAAAATATAATATTCATCAAAAACTGGAATCGCTGGTTGCATTAATTCTTAAAAATTATATATTAATTTTGGAATGCAAAACATAAATAAAAATCTATATTTTTTACCCATCCTAGTCCTTGGGCGCCCTACCACGGTGGTCGGGGGCTTTTTGATAGTGTTTTACTTTTTTTATCATTTTTTGAGGCCATTTTTTGCAGACATGCCCGGAGAAATATAAGGATCGTGGCTGTAAAATTTCATAAGTTTTTGACGTTGTTTCAATTTCATATTATTTTTCAAAAATGAAAAATAAAGAAAATCATAAAAAATAGAATATTCATCAAAAATGGTACCGCTTGTTGCATTAATTCGTAAAAATCGTATATTAATTCTAGAATGTAAAACATAAATAAAAATATAAATTTTTTACACATCTCGGCCTCTGGGCGGCCCACTATGCGAGCCGGGGGCTTGTTGACCGCATTTTAAATTTTTTTGCCATTTTTTGTAGACGCATCAGAAAAATGTAAGGATTGTGTCTGTAAAATTTCATAAGTTTTTTATGTCGTTTTTATTTTATTTTATATTACAAAGATGAAAAATAAGAAAAATCATAAAAAGTACATTATTCATAAAAAAAAACTAGTACCCCTTGTTGCATTAATTGCTAAAAATCGTATATTAATTTTAGAATGTGAAACATAAATAAAAATGTAAATTTTTAGCCCATCCCGGCCCCTAGGCTCCCCACTACGCAGGCCGTAGGCTTTTTGATAGCGTTTTGCTTTTTTACCATTTTTTGAGGCCATTTTTTACAGATATGCCCAGACAAATCTGAGGACCATGTCTGTAAAATTTCATAAGTTTTTTACATTACTTTTTTTATTTTATATTTTAAAGGCAAAAAATAAAAAAAATAAAAAATAGAATATTCATCCAAACCTGGTACTACTTGTTACATTCATTCCTAAAAATCACATATTAATTTTAGAATGCAAAACATAAATAAAACTATAAATTTTTGACCCATCTCGGCCCCTGGGCGCCGTACAACGCGAGCCGGGGGCTTTTTGAAAGTGTTTTCTTTTTTAATCATTTTTCGAGGCCATTTCTTGCAGACATGCCCAAAACATTGTGAGGATGGTTTCTGTAAAAATTTATCAATTTTTGACGTCGTTTCTATTTTATATTATTTTTTAAAGACAAAAAAATAAGGAAAATTATAAAAATTAGAATATTCATCAGAAAATGGTATCGCTTATTGCATTAATTGCTAAAAAGAATATATTACTTTTAAAATGCAAAATATAAACAAAAATGTAAATTTTTTACCCATGCCGGCCCCTGGGTGTCCCACTACACGGGCTAGGGACTTTTTGACAGCGTTTTACTTTTTTTTATCATTATTTGAGCCCATTTTTTGCAAACATGCCCAAAAAAATGTGAGGATCGTGTCTTCAAAATTTCATAAGTTTTTTACGTCATTTTTATTTTATATTATTTTTCAAAAATGAAGAATAAAGAAAATAATAAAAAATAGAATATGCATCAAAAAAATGGTACCGCTTGCTGCATTAATTCCTAAAAATCGTATATTAATTTTTGAATTCCAAACATAAATAAAAATATAAAATTTGGACACATGCCGGACCCTGGGTGACCCACTACGCGGGTCGGAGACTTTTTGACAACGTTTTACTTTCTTTGTCAATTTTTGAACCCATTTTTTACAGACATTCCCAGAAAAATGTAATGATCGTGTCTGTGAAATTTCATAAGATTTCCACGTCATTTTTATTTTATTAATAAAAAACTGGTACCTCTTGTTCCCTTAATTCCTAAAAGTTGTATATTAATTTTAGAATGTGAAACATAAATAAAAATGTAAATTTTTGGCCTATCCCGGTCCTTGGGCTCCCACTACGCAGGCCGGGGTCTTTTTGACAGCATTTTACTTTTTTTGTAATTTTTTGGGGTCATTTTTTTTTTTTTTTTGCAGACATTTCTAGAAAAATGTAAGGATCATGTATGCAAAATTTCATAAGTTTTTGATATCATATTTATTTTATTTTATTTTTTTAAAATGAATAATAATAATAATAATAAATAGAATATTCATCAAAATCTGGTACTGCATGTTGCATTAATTCTTAAAAATCATATATTAATTTTAAAATGCAAAATATAAATTAAAATGTAAATTTTTGACCCGTCCCGGCCCGTAAGCCTCGCACTATGCGGGCCGGAGGCCTTTTGACAGCGTTTTACTTTTTTTGTCATTTTTTAATGCCATTTTTGGTGACATGCCCAGAAAAATTTAAAGATCGTGTATACAAAATTTCATGAGTTTTTCACATCTGTTCTATTTTATTTTCTTTTTCAATGGTACTACTTGCATTAATTCCTAAAAATATTGTATTAATTTTAGAATACAAAACATAAATAAAATGTAAATTTTTTACCCATCCCGGCCCTTTGGCGCCCCACAACGTGGGCTGGCGGCCCTTTTGACAGCGTTTTACTTTTTTATGTCATTTTTTGTTGACATGCCAAGAAAATTGTAAGGATCGTGTATATTAAATTTCACATGTTTTTTACGTCATTTTTATTTTATTTTATTTTTCAAAGATGGAACATAAAGAAAATGATAAAAAATAGAATATTCATAAAAAACTGGTACTGCTTGTTTCGTTAATTCCTAAAACTCGTATATTAGTTTTGGACTGCAAAACATAAATAAAAATATAAATTTTTTATCCATCCTAGCCCCGGGGCGACCCACTATGCGGGCCGAGAGCCTTTTGACTACGTTTTACTTTTTTGTCAATTTTTGAGGCCATTTTTTTGCAGACATGCCCATAAAAATGTAAGGATCATGTATGTAAAATTTCATAAGTTTTTGACATCGTTTTTATTTTATTTTATTTTTCAGAGATGAAAAATAAAGAAAATCATAAAAAATAGAATATTCATTAAAACGTGGTACTACTTGATGCATTAATTCTTAAAAATCGGATATTAATTTTAGAATACAAATCATAAATAAAAATGTAAATTTTTTACTTATCCTGACCCCTGGGCGCCACACTATGTAGGCCTGTGGCTTCTTGACAGCATTTTACTTTTTTGTCAGTTTTTGTGGCTATTTTTTGTGTACATGCCCAGAAACAAGTAAGTATCATCTCTGCAAAATTTCATGAGTTTTTGACGTCGTTTCTATTTTACATTATTTTTTTAACATGAAAAATAAAGAAAATCATAAAAAATAAAATATTCATAAAAAATGGTACCACTTGTTGCATTAATTGCTAAGAATCATATATTAATTTTGGAAGCAAAACATAAATAAAAATGAAACTTTTTGACCCATCCCGGCCCCTGGGCGCCCCATTACGTGGGCTGGGGGCTCTTTTCACAACGTTTTACTTTTTTGTCATTTTTAAGGCCATTTTTTACAGACTTGCCCAGAAAAATGTAAGGATTGCGTCTGTAAAATTTCATACGTTTTTGACATCGTTTTTAGTTTATTTTATTTTTTAAAGATGAAATATAAAGAAAATCATAAAAAATAGAATATTAATCAAAAATGGGTACCGCTTATTGCATTAATTCCTAAAAATCATATATTAATTTTAGAATGCAAAACATAAGTAAAAATGTAAATTTTTGACCCATCCCGGCCCCTGGGCGTCCCACTACGTGCGTCAGGGGCTTTTTGACAGCGTTTTACTTTTTTTGTCATTTTTTGAGGCCATGTTTTGTGTACATGCCTAGAAAATTGTAAGGATCATCTCAGCAAAATTTCACAAGTTTTTGACGTCGTTTCTATTTTATGTTTTTTTTAAAATGAAAAATAAAGAAAATCATAAAAAAGAGAATATTCATAAAAAAGAAAATGGTATCGCTTATTGCATTAATTCCTAAAAATTGTACATTAATTTTAGAATCTAAAACATAAATAAAAATGTAAATTTTAGACCTATCCCGGCCCATAGGCGCCCCACTACGCGGGCTGGGGGCCCTTTTGTCAACGTTTTACCTTTTTTTTGTTATTTTTAGGCCACTTTTTGTAGACATGCCTAGAAAAATTTAAGTATTGTGTCTACAAAATTTCATAACATTTTTACTTCGTTACTATTTTATATTCTTTTTTTAAGGTGAAAAATAAAGAAAATCATTCAAAAATAGAATATTCATTAAAAATGGTTCCGCTTATTACATTAATTCCTAAAAACAATATATTAATTATAGAATGTAAAACATAAATAAAACTGTAAATTTTTTACCCATCCCGACCACTAGGCGTCCCACTATGTGGGCTAAGGGCTTTTTGACATCGTTTTACTTTTGTTTGTAATTTTTTGAGGAAATTTTTTGTACAGATGCCCAGAAAAATGTAGGGATCGTGTCTGCAAAATTTCATAAGTTTTTTACGTCATTTTTATTTTATATTATTTTTCAAAGACGAGAAATAAAGAAAATCATAAAAAGTATAATATTCATCAAAACATTGTACCGCTTGTTGCATTAATTTCCAAAAATTATACATTAATTTTAGAATACAAAACATAAATAAAAATATAAATTTCTGACCCATCCCGGCCCCTGGGCATCCCACTACGCGGGTTAGGGACTTTTTCACAGCGTTTTACTTAGTTTTGTCATTTTTTGAGGCTATTTTTTGGAGACATGCCTTGAAAAATGTAAGGACTGTGTCTACAAAATTTCATAAGTTTTTTCCTTCGTTTCTATTTTATATTATTTTTTGAAGACGAAAAATAAAGAAAATCATAAAAAAATAGAATATCGATTAAAAACTGGTACTGCATGTTACATTAATTTCTAAAAATCATATATTAATTTTAGAACGTAAAACATAAATAAAAATGTAACTTTTTAATCCATATCAGCCCCTAGGCGCCCTACTACGCGGGCCAGGGGCCCTTGTGACAACGTTTTACATTTTTTTGTCATTTTTTGTAAACATGCCTAGACAAATGTAGGGATCGTGTCTGTAAAATTTCATAAGTTTTTAACGTAATTTTTATTTTATTTTATTTTATTTTTTAAAGACAAAAAGTAATGAAAATCGTAAAAAAATAGAAGATTCTTAAAAAACTGGTACCGCTTGTTGCATTAATTCTTAAAATTCGTATATTAATTTTAAAATGCAAAAACATAAATACAAATGTAAATTTTTTACCCATCCCAGCTCCTGGGCGCCCCACTACGCGAGTCGGGGGCCCTTTTGACTGCGTTTTACTTTTTTGAAGCCATTTTTTGCAAACATGCGCAGTCAAATGTAGGAATCCTGTCTGTAAAATTTCATAAGTTTTTTACGTCATTGTTATTTTATTTTTTAAAGATGAAAAATAAAAAAATCATCAAAAATAGAATATTCATAAAAAACTCGTACCGCTTGTTGCATTAATTCCTAAAAATTGTATATTAAATTTAGAATACAAAACATAGATTAAAATGTAAATTTCTGAACCATCCCGGCCCCTGGGCGCCCCACTATGCAGGCTGGGGGCTTTTTGACAACGTTTTTCTTTTTTTTGTCATTTTTAGGCCATTTTCTGCAGACATGCTCAGAAAAATGTAAGGATTGTGTCTACAAAATGTCATAAGCTTTTTACGTCGATTCTATTTTATATTATTTTTCAAAGATGAGCATAAAAAATGGAATATTAAGCAAAAAATGGTACCGCTTGTTGCATTAATTCCTAAAAATCATATATTAATTTTAGAATGTAAAACATAAGTAAAAGAGTAAATTTTTGACCCATCCCGGCCCCTGGGCGCCCCACTACGCGGGCCAGGGGCCCTTTTCACAGCGTTTTACATTTTTTGTCATTGTCTAAGGTCAATTTTTGCTAATGTGCCCAACAAAATGTAAGGATCGTGTATGCAAAATTTCATATGTTTGTGACGTCATTTTTATTTTATTTTATTTTTCAAAGATGAAAAATAAAGAAAATCATTAAAAAAAAGAATATTCATGAAAAACTGGTACCGCTTGTTGCATTAATTCCTAAAAAATGTATATTAATTTTAGAATACAAAACATAAATAAAAATGTAAATTTCTGAACCATCCCGGCCCCTGGGCGCCCCACTACGCATGCTAGGGCTTTTTTGACAATGTTTTACTTTTTTTTGTCATTGTTTGAGGCCATTTTTTGCAGACATGCCTAGAAAAATATAAGAATTGTGTCTACAAATTGTCATAAGTTTTTTACGTCGATTCTATTTTATATTATTTTTCAAAGATGAAAAATAAAGAAAAGCATAAAAAATAGAATATTAATAAAAAAATGGTGCAACTTGTTACATTAATTCCTAAAAATCATATATTAATTTTAGAATGTAAAACATAAGTAAAAAATGTAAATTTTTGACCCATCCTGGCCCCTGGTCGTCCCACTACGTGTGTCAGGGGCTTTTTGACAGCGTTTTACTTTTTTGTCATTTTTTGAGGCCATTTTTTGCATACATGCCTAGAAAATTGTAAGGATTATCTCAGCAAAATTTCATAAGTTTTTGACGTCATTTCTATTTTATGTTTTTTTAAAAAATGAAAAATAAAGAAAATCATAAAAAATAGAATATTGATAAAAAAAAAAAAATGGTACCGCTTATTGCATTAATTCCTAAAAATTGTATATTAATTTTAGAATGTAAAACATTAATAAAAAGGTAAATTTTAGACTCATCCCGGCCCATAGGCGCCCCACTACGCGAGCTGCGGGCCCTTTTGACAACGTTTTACCTTTTTTTTGTCATTTTTAGGCCACTTTTTGTAGACATGCCCAGAAGTAAGGATTGTGTCTATAAAATTTCATAAGCTTTTTACTTCGTTTTTATTTTATATTATTTTTTAAGGACGAAAAATAAAGAAAATCATTAAAAAATAGAATATTCATCAAAAAATGGTTTCACTTATTACATTAATTCCTAAAAACAATATATTAATTATAGAATGCAAAACATAAATAAAACTGTAAATTTTTTACCCATCCCGACCACTGGGCATCCCACTATGTGGGCTAGGGGTTTTTTGACAGCGTTTTACTTTTTTTTGTAATTTTTTGAGGAAATTTTTTGTACAGATGCCCAGAAAAATGTAGGGATCGTGTCTGTAAAATTTCATAAGTTTTTGACATCATTTTTATTTTATATTATTTTTCAAAGACGAGAAATAAAGAAAATAAAAAAAAAGTAGAATATTCATCAAAAAATTGTACTGCTTGTTACATTAATTTCCAAAATTTGTACATTAATTTTCAAATACAAAACATAAATAAAAATATAAATTTCTGACCCATCCCGGCCCCTGGGCATCCCACTACGTGGGCCAGGGACTTTTTGACAGCGTTTTACTTGGTTTTGTTATTTTTTGAGGCCATTTTTTGCAGACAAGCCTTGAAAAATGTAAGGATTGTGTCTACAAAATTTCATAAGTTTTTTCCTTCGTTTCTATTTTATATTATTTTTTAAAGACGAAAAATAAAGAAAATCATAAAAAATAGAATATTCATTAAAAATTGGTACTGCGTATTGCATTAATTCTTAAAAATTGTATATTAATTTTAGAATGTAAAACATAAATAAAAATGTAACTTTTTAACCCATATTGGCCCCTAGGCGCCCCACTACGCGTGCCAGGGGCCCTTTTGACAGCGTTGTACATTTTTTTGCCATTTTTTGTAAACATGCCCAGACAAATGTAGGGATCGTGTCTATAAAATTTCATAAGTTTTTGACGTAATTTTTATTTTATTTTATTTTTTAAAGACAAAAAGTAATGAATATCGTAAAAAAAAAGAATATTCTTAAAAAACTGGTACCGCTTGTTGCATTAATTCTTAAAATTCGTATATTATTTTTAAAATGCAAAACATAAATAGAAATGTAAATTTTTTACCCATCCCGGCTCCTGGGCGCCCCACTACGCGAGTTGGGGGCCCTTTTGACTGCGTTTTATTTTTTTTGTCATTTTTTGAAGCCATTTTTTGTAAACATGCCCAGTCAAATGTAGGGATCGTGTCTGTAAAATTTCATAAGTTTATTTACGTCATTTTTATTTTATTTTTTAAAGATAAAAAATAAAGAAAATCATAAAAAATAGAATATTCATCAAAAACTCATACCGCTTATTGCATTAACTCCTAAAAAATGTATATTAATTTTAGAATACAAAAATATGTTGAAATGTAAATTTCTGAACCATCCCGGCCCCTGGTCGCCCCACTATGCAAGCTGGAGACTTTTTGACAACGTTTTACTTTTTTTTGTCATTTCTGAGGCCATTTTTTGCAGACATGCCTAGAAAAATGTAAGGATTGTATCTACAAAATGTCATAAGTTTTTTACGTCGATTATATTTTATATTATTTTTCAAAGATGAAAAGTAAAGAAATGCATAAAAAATAGAATATTGATCAAAAAATGGTACCGCTTGTTGCATTAACTCCTAAAAATTATATATTAATTTTAGAATGTAAAAGATAAGTTAAAAAGTAAATTTTTGACCCATCCCGACCCCTGGGCGCCCCACTACGCGGGCAAGGGGCCCTTTTAACAGCCTTTTACTTTTTTTTTTCATTGTTTGAGGCCAATTTTTGCAAACGTGCCCAAAAAAATGTAAGGGTCGTATATGCGAAATTTCATTAGTTTGTGACGTCATTTTTATTTTATTTTATTTTTCAAAGATGAAAAATAAAAAAAATCATAAAAAATAGAATATTGATAAAAAACTAGTACCGCTTGTTGCATTAATTCCTAAAAATTGTATATTAATTTTAGAATACAAAACATAGATTAAAATGTAAATTTCTGAACCATCCCGGCCCCTAGGGGCCCTACTACGCAGGATGTGGGCTTTTTGACAACGTTTTATTTTTTTTTTGTCATTTTTTAGGCCATTTTCTGCAGACATGCCAGAAAAATGTAAGGATTGTGTCTACAAAATGTCATAAGTTTTTTACGTCGATTCTCTTTTATATTATTTTTCAAAGATGAAAAAAAGAAAAGCATAAAAAAATATAATATTCATCAAAAAATGGTACCGCTTGTTACATTAATTCTTAAAAATCGTTTGTTAATTTTAGAATGTAAAACATAAATAAAAATATAATTTTTTTACCCATTCCGGCCTCTGGGTGCCCCACTACGTATGTGGGGGACTTGTTGATAGCATTTTACTTTTTTTTGTCATTGTTTGAGGCTATTTTTTGCAGACATACCCAGAAAAATGTAAGGATCATGTCTGTAAAAGTTCATAAGTTTTTAATGTCGTTTCTATTTTATTTTATTTTTTAAAGACAAAAAATAAAGAAAATCATAAAAAATAGAATATTCATCAAAAAATGGTACCTCTTGTTGCATTAATTCTTAAAAATCGTATATTAATTTTAGAATGCTAAACATAAGTAAAAATATAAATTTTTGACCCATCCTGGCCCCTAGGCGCCCCATGGGCCCCCCACTTCGCGGGCCGGGGGCTTTTTGACAGCGTTTTTTTTTTTTTTTTTTGTATATAAGTAACTTGGATGTTAGTAATATACTTATAATTATTAGTTTATATAATTAATTAGTGTATTAATAAAAAAAGATTAGATTATTAATAATTTATTTGTATTCTATTTACTAATTAAGTAATTAACTTTTAATAACATAATTAAATAAGTATTAATTAATTACTAATGTTTATTTAATAACCTATTATTTGATATATTACATTATCAATTTTTGAAAATTAATCTTTAAATAATAATCAATTTCTAATTATCAATTATCAATTAATATTACTGATTAGTATACTACACAATTAAGAACTATAATCTAAGATTAATTATTATTTGAGTAATTGTTGTTTATTTATTATTTATCAACAATTACTCATTAATAAATTACAATTAATATTATATGATTGATATATTAATTATTAATTATTTATTTTATAACCTATTATTAATTATTCCATTATTTATATATATTATGTAATCAATTTTCAGCAATTAATTTGTATAGATCTCTCATATTGTTTTAAAATTTACTTCAAATACCATTTTCAACATTCTAATATAAATACACATTTCTCTATTAATTAACCCTATTGTAACTCAGTCATTAAAAAAAAATAATGATACACATTTCACGTATTTCTCGTCCATTCCATGTACATACTTTACTTTCTTTTTGTTCAATTATTCAATGTTTTGTTTGATTAATATTTTCGCAGGTATATCAGTATTATATATATATGGTGAATGTTGGTATATATATATATATATATATATATACACACACACTACTCAGAACGTGCCCGCGTGAGATTCTTTAAAAACAAAATAGTTTTTTAATCTCAAGTTTAGGCTTTGAAGAATTGTTTGTCATACTTTGTTTTAAAATTGCACAATAATAAACCTTGAACTTATGCGAAGTTGTAATTTTGGTATTCCTGTCCATAAAACATCAAATTCTTTGACAATTGTAAGCATATAGGGTGCGTTTAATTATCGTGGCGGAATAATAATGGTAATAATAATGAGAATAGTAATAGTATGAACTTGAAATGTGCTGAAAATATAAACTGATTATTTAGTTTGGTTAGTGTTATAGAATGACTTTAGAATAGAACGAAATAAATTGCATTTTACCAAAAATACCTTTGAACCTATAACCTTCATCTTAACCAAAAACTCTAAATCCAGAAAAAATCATTAGGTTATTCCGAACAAGAACAACTCCAAATCTAAAAAGATATACTCCTTAGAAAAACAATTATTGAAAGTTTACCACAAATCTGAAAAAAATCAAAACCAAAACACAAAAATTGCAAAGCAACTTCAATGAAATAGACCAATTATGTGTGTCAAGATAGTGATTGACAATTCTCAATGTCGACGGTGGAGCGACATAATAAAAAATAAATAAAAGCTTGAAGCTTGAAGATGAGCTTCAATGTTAATGGTGGAGCACTGACGGCTCTTGAAGCAAGCTCCAATGTTGTCCGGCGCCCTTGAGAGCACTAGAATGACGCGATCTCCGATGATGCTTGGCGGCGTTCGATGTGGCATTCGGGGTGGACGCGACTATGATGCTCTGGCGGCACTAAAGGGCTCCAAAGGATGCAAGCTTCGGCGATGTGTGGCGGAGCTCGGCGTGGGCTTTGGAGGTGGATGCTAACTCCGATGATGGACATCAGTGCTCGACGCAAGTGTCGGAATGGAGTTTCAAGATCTGCTTCTGGCTGGATCTGAGCAAAGATGTGGATGGGTTTTGATTTTGGCGTTGTGTGTTGAAGATGAAGATGGTAGTTAGGGAAAAAATGATTCCACAAATCTCAGAATAGCAATTCCACTCTCTCACTGGATGAATGGCCTTTTCACCAAAATGAGGTTATGGGCTTTACAATGGAAAGACCTTTCTGAAGTTAATTTGTTAACCAAATAAGAGATTAGACTTTAGCAAAGAAATTGTGTTTTCTTTCCTTTCTCCCCAACTAAACGTACCCATATGGGTTACTTGACTTATTTTTAAAAGACAATATAGGAGAGGGATAACAATGTAGGGTCTCTGAGTAAAGAAAGAGATAATACGTACGTAGAGCTTAATAACTTGTTTAGTTCGCTGATTTGAGTTTTTAATTTAAGTTGAGATGTGATTTTATATAAGAGTTTTTTATTGTAGTAAAAAATTAGATGTAATTATTTATGAGAGTTTTTTACTGTAATAAAACTCGAATCGGTGAAATGAACAAGGTCTAAAAAAGTAAGCATGTAAAAGAATATTTTAATAAGGGCATGTTTGAAAATAATTGATAAGAAATATTGGTAAATAAAGAGAAAAAAGTGTTTCGATGAGATGTATTTAAAAATGAAGATGTAAGATTGCAAAAGAAATAAGAAAAGGAATTTATAAGAGGAAAAAGGAAAGAAGGAGCAAAAAATAAGAAAGAAAGAAAAAAAAAAGGAAGAAAGAAAAGAAAACGTTAGAATGAAAGGATGAAACACCATTGTCTGAATCAAAATCTTATAGCAGTTATAAAAAGCTATGTTAAATAAAATAATATATTAGATAATAAAAAAGTTGAGGACATATTCGGGAAAAAAAATTATTACGTTATAGGGATACATTAGAACGAACAAGCTAGTATTTTGAGGATACACATCTCAAATAAAAGATATAAAATTCTAAGGGAAATAAAGCAAGTAGAAGGGAAAAACAATAGGACAAAAGCAAGAAAAGCCGCATAAAAAAGAATGGAGATTCTCTGATACGCCGGAGCGTATCTGAATGTTAGGTTTTTTTAATCGTTTAATCTGTGTATTTTTTTATTTTTACGCTATTTTATACAGACCAGACGGACATAAAAACATGACCTATCAGTATGTCGACGTAATAGAAAAGGTCCTAAAAAAAAAATTAAAACAAAAGTTGGAAGTTATTTTTGATAAAATAATATTCTAGAACATCTAAATAAATTCAAGTAAAATATATTTGAAAAAAAAATATTGTGTAATAGAGATACATTCAAATGAAAAAGTATTCTAATGATATACAATCAAACGGATTAGATTATATATGAAAAAAAAAATAAGGATGAAAGGCTCACAGAATAAGCAAGCCCACGACAGCTCAAAGAGTTCAAAGATGGCAGGATATCATGAAAGGCTCTCCAAGCAAAGAGGTTCACTTTATGAAGGATGTTTAAATACCACAAAAAAATCCACCAACCCCGATCTGCACTCTCTCTAGACGAAAACTTACCATACTTGTCCTCCAAAGCCCGACAAAAACCAGATTTAACCTAATATTGACCCTTGCCGTCATAATGCCATATTAGAGAATCCTCACACCTATGATTTCCAATCGGTATGCTCTGAATCAACTCAACAATATCTCCAAGTCAAAAAAATTTGATCGCAATAGAGAACTAAGGTCTCGTTCATTTCGCCGATTTGAGTTCAGAATTCGAGTTTTGCTACAGTAAAAAGCTCTCAAAAACAGTCACATCTAATTTTTTTACTACAGTAAAAAGCTCTCACACAAAATCACATCTCAACTCAAATTATAAACTCGAATCAGTGAAGTAAACGGGCCCTAAGATTTCACACTATCCTCCAGCATTGCTTTGCAAGTAACGCTTGAGTAAAAATCTCAAGATCTCGAAAACCCAAGCCACCTTTAGATTTGGGTTTACAAAGTTTTTCCCAAGACCACCAATGTAAAGCGAGCAATTAGTTGGTGTAAATCATCACACAAACCTTTCGGCATCCGAAACACACTCATCGTACAGTTTGGAATAAGCGAGAGCCACAGCCTTAATCAAAATAATTCCTTACCCCCTTAGGAAAACATCTTCCCCTTCCAATATTGCTGTAATTTTTTCCCCACACGTTCCTTTATTAGCCTGAAAGTTTGCTTCCTACTTTTTCCAACCAACGTAGGATTAAATCCAAATAGCGCTCATGGGATGCAGCAGCATTCAACCCTAGAACAGATTAAATAGCCAATCTCAGTCCTGTCACCACATTTGGACTGTAACGCTCTGTTGGGAAAGATAGAAAGAAAATAGAAGGGAAAATAAAACTATAATGTGTAGAAAATTAAAAGGATAAAAAAAATTTTGATTATTCCTTTAACTTATTTAGTATGATAGGGAAGAAAGAAAATAAATCTACTTTTTTTTTTTTTGGTTTGATATTAAAAGTAAAACTAAAGAAATAATAAAATTATTATTGGTGTAATTACTTTTTTGCCCAAAGCTTCTTCATAAGTGATAGACAATTTTTGAAAATTTATACTCTGACTTGAAGCTTCTTCATAAATCCGCAGGACCTCTTTAATCGCAGCGCATTCCTCCACCTTTGCATTGTAGAAAACTAACCTATCATCTGCGAAGAAAAGATGACTAATTGGATGTTTGGTTAGAGGATTCAAACCATGATTTGAATCATGGTTCATGGTTTCTTACAGTGTTTTCTCTCACAAAAAATACACGTAAATAAAAAATGATTCTAATCAAATGATTTTAATCCATGAATCAAACGTCTCCTAACTTTAGGCCCACTCCGAGAACATGCAAACCCCGTGATTTAAATTAAGTAAAAGGATAATGAATATGAGGAATTAGTTAAAAATATATTTATCAGAGCCATAATTGAACAAAAATATATATATTTTAGATTGGGTCAAAAAAATATTTAAATATGGCATATTGAAAAAAATGTATTTTAAAAGGAAAATTAGATAACAAAATATTTACATGAAAATCATTTCATTACAATATTTTTTTAAAAAAAAAAGAAAAGACATACAATTAAGTTGAAACAAGCAAACAAATAGGTTGAAGTTTTTTTTTTTTTTTTAAAGAGAAAACTATATAATTTATCTTTAAAAGTACATGGGTATGAATTTTTACTCTTTATTATTGATAAATATTTTTTTATTAATGTAATTATTTAACTAAAAAATAATAAATTAATAATAAAATTTAAAAATTTTGATTAATATACTTTTAAGAGATATTTATCGAGATTACTTTTTAAAAAACAAGGGCCTGGCTATGACCCCAGTTCGTTAATGACTGGATTTGTCCACACTGAATATTGACCGTCGGATGAGTTTGTTTTAATTCTTAAATGATCCAATGGTTGAAAGCTTCACGGGCAGAGAAGGGCAAGATATATGTTATGGGCTACCGGTTGAGGATTTATGAAGAGAAAAAAAAAAAAAAAAAAGAAGAAGAAGAAAAAGAAAAAGAAAAAGGAAAAGAAGGGGCAAAGCTTTGTTGGTTTCGTGGGTATTGTCTCCGTTTCATCTCCGAAGACTAGGGAAGAGATAGAGGAATTTCACCGTCGACGATTGAATCTTTGGGTTCGTGTTGATCGGTGAGTTTTCTCTCCTTTTCACTTTCCCTACACTCTTATATTTTAGATTTTTTTGGTCGAAAATAAACTAGAAACACTGTCAATGTTTGAGAATTTTTGAGTAATTTGTGGGTTTTCTCCCCTTTTAATTTCGCCTATCCTCTTAAATTTTGGTATTTCTTGTCGAAAATAAACTAGAATCACTGTATATGTTTCAGACTTTTTGAGTAATTTGTGAGTTTTCTCTCCTTTTAACTCTGCGCAGGCTCTTAAATTTTGGAATTTTGAAGAGAAATCAAAGCTTCAATTAAATCTTCACACCACCATTCTGAGCGCTTGGACGAATCAATAACATTTTCAATGGCAACCAAGGAATCGCTTTCCCGTTTGTAATTCGAAGTTGTTTTCACAGCATATTTGGTTGCCATACGTTCTGCTTCCAAAACTGACTTGGAATGCACAAATTCTGTACGTCTTCCACTGAAGGTGGAGGCCAAATTGTAGAAAACAATTCCCACAGCGTTTTTTCCATTTTTTCCAAGCAGCATCCACTTGGAAAAATACTTCTGCAGTAGTCCCGTTACTGTCCGCAGCCTCCGCTTTTCGGATCAAATCATTTTTGCGCATGAAATTAGTTGTCTTTGCAGAGTCTAACCATACAACTTGGCCGGCAATTTCAGACACGATACAATGAAACGACACGAAAACGATACCAGATAAATAAATTTAGACTGCACGATCATTAATTGGGTCGTTAACGGGCTGACACGAATAACACAAAAATAAATGGGCAAAATTCGTACCAACCCGTTTAACACGTTTAACCCGTTTAATTATACGGATCGTTATCAGGCCGACACGGCCCGGCCCGACCCGTTTATTAAACCCATATATATATATATATATATATATATATATAGACAAAACTATATTTCTAACTCAGTCTTTGGAGGTTCTCTTTCTCTCATTTTCTCACCTGTCATTTCAGGTATTTTCCATTTCTTTAGCAAATAAGATTGACAAGGTATTTTTCTATTCTCAATTTTTCTTTAGCAAAAGCGACGAGACGGAAGAAGTAATCCTGGTAAGATTGACAAGATATTTTTCTATTCTCAATTTTTTTACTTTGCTACTCTTGTTCTATGTTGCGCAAGGTTCTCAAGTTTTGTACTTGCCGATGTGGCAATTGCATTTTTTTTAGTGTGATAGAGTTTTATGAAGGGATAATATTGTTCATCGACATTTCAATGCTTCCTTAGGTTCTTTCATTAATAAGCATATTGCTTCATGAGAAATTAAATTTTATCTGTTCACTTGAATTTATTGGTCTAAAGATACTGAAAGGAAAAAGAGAAAAAAAAAAAAAAGAACTCTAGTCTTCCTATACAGTTAATCATTGATATGAACAGTAGTCATTGTGGACATTTTTCTATATTTATTTTATGTTTTATACACTTAAATATTCAAATGTTTACTTTTATTTTTAAACTTATTTAAATGTACTTGGTTATGTTTTTAAATTTTTTTAGATGTTTAGTAATTGATATGTTTTGAAACATTACTTGATAATCTAGTAGCAAGTATCATATATATATATATATATGTGTGTGTGTGTGTTTGATATTTGAATATTTTAATGTGTGTTGGTTATTATGCATGATTTTAATTATAAGTGATATTAAGTAGTCAATTAATATAGTTTTGAATACAATATAAAATTTCACTACTTTTGCTAGTTGGGTCATAAACGGGTCATAAACGTGTTTTTTTTCGTGTCGGTCTGTCACGACACGTTTAGTAATCGTGTTCGCGTGCCGTGTTAACCATGTTATTAGCATTTCGTGTTCGTGTTTAAATTTTTGACACATTTATTAATCGTATCGTGTTCGTGTTCACTATAATCGTACCGACCCGAACACGACACGCAAACACGAATTGTCAGCCCTACAACTTCTATGCCCAGCCGAGATCATCTTCCTATTTAATTGCATGCAAAATGCACGACAGGTGGTCCAAAGGAGTGAAATTGCATGGAACTTATATCACCTTCACGACAAAAAAGAAATTCCATGATCCATAAACGACATCACGTTTTGCTTTCATTCAATACGACTTTTGATTCCAAATTGGAGTCTCAAATACCCGTCACGACTCCCCCATCTCTTTGTTACGGCTCATCACATGATTATTACACTATTGGGGCTGATTACGATGAAAGAAATTATTTTTTAATAATTGATATCTCCCATTGGGAAGCGTGAGCAGGTTAAAAACATTTACATACACCGGCAAAAACCGGTAAACTTTCTACATTTTTGCTCTCCACGTCAGCTGTGTGAGTGTGGGAAATGTCCCCCAAAATAAGGGTGTAGGCTCACAAAAAATGCCTTAAAAAATATATAAAACACCATCTTCTCCGCAAATAAATATATTACGGCGTAGACAGACGATTACAAAAATATGAGACACACGGGGCAAAATATTGAGGTACATATATATCAGAATGAAGAGAATGTACTAGTTCCTTTTATTTGGTATCAACTCATGCCAACAATAGTAGGCGACTTTAATTGCAACATTTAATTGAATTGTATAACACAATATAATTCTGAAATATCATATAAGCATTATTATGACAGTACATAAATTTCCCGAGCTAACAACTGGCATTAATTATATGCTTCTCTCTAGGAAAAATGAATAATGTAAATCGTTCTATAATCACGTTACTATACAGAAATCCACACTTCAGCAGTTTTCCTTGACGTGGAGCTGACGACCATATACTTTGTAATCCATGAAATGACTCTAAAACACACAGTATTTAAGTAATTTTATTCTGGTATGCAATTCGTGACCCTGTCATCTCCTCTGGAAGTTGAAGGATTTTATCGCAAAGGCGAAAATCATAGCAAAAAAGACACAGAAACCAACCACCATAATCCCTGCTATGCCCAGGAAATCATGCCTGCAACCAAATACTACTTTGAGCAACCTCTTCACAGTTACCTGGTGAATTCCATCTGATAACTTCACAAGTGTGTTATCGTCGCCGTATTGCGAAGCCAGGAGGCCATAAAGACTCCAGGCCACAGGGTTGGCCCAGTAGTACCATCTCCACCATATCGGTATTCTCTGAAGAAGTGGAACAACATGTCATTCTGGGTTATAAACGCATGTGTCTTAAAAAGGAAAAGGAGGCTAAACAATAGAAAATATGCTCGTGTGTATATGTACTCTTGGCAGTGATTTATATAAAGGCTTAATGGAAAAATTGGTGTTTAAAATATGAAGTCAGCGGTTCATGTATATTCAAAACTGAGGTTGGCGACCAAATCAGCTATCCAATTTCTGCAAATTTGTAATCGAGATGGCATGTCTTGAGGGGTATTAGATAGTCTGAGGCATGAACGCTCAATACTAGCAAATGGGATAATCCTATATTCTTGACTAAATAACAGAAAGTACTAATTGTCGTGTTAGGTAACTAAAAAAATAAGAGATGACATAATTACTATAAGCAATCACTTATATTACCTTGTGAGGGATCATAAAGCCGCTGAAAAGGTTCCAGAGCATATAAAATGGAGCAGCAATGATGGCGGCCACATTGTGGTTTGGTGTGACAGCAGTTGTCATCATTCCATAGAAGGTGAAGTATAGCATGGTAAAAAACATGAAGAATATGTACCAAACGAATTTCAAAAATGTCCACTCAAATGAAGCCATGGAGTAGAAGATTGAGGAGTAAATCATGGATTGTGCAAAGACGTAGGGGAACTCTATTGCAACCTGTGCATAAAAACCAATAAATACATGAGCTAACTGTTACAACCATGCATTTATCCAAGTGGGAAGGAGGAACCAGAATCACAAGATGAACCTGAGCAAACGCAAATGGTAGAGCCGAGTACATCCCTGCAGCTCTCTCTCTGTAGGAGACAAATCTTTCGACAGATACAACAGGTTGAACAGCGGTGGCATTGGTGATTCCGATAAATAGGATAGCTGCGTACATGGATCCCATGGCATTAAATATATCCTGCTGGCTCTCCCTGTCAAAAAAACAAAAGAAAAAAAAAAGAAAAAGAAAAAAAAAGGTATTGGCGTTAACAAAATATAAGGCCATGGATAGATCATAATGGCCAATTGAATCAAAGATCACTATCAAAAAACGCATCAACAAGAGAGCGAATGCCACATCCAAGTTGAATCAATCAAAAACTTATGGCTTCATTTTCAGTACGCATTTCCTTTCAGGAGTTAGGTACCACCAAATTGTCTCATGATAAAGATTTACCAGGTCTTTTGGTTCCCCTCTCCCCCAGCTATAACTTTACCCAAAAAGCATATCACAGTTTTTTGTAATCAATGTTTTTTCGTTGCATAACTGCAGTACAAGCGTACAACTATATAATTGCCTTAGCCTTTGATTTTCTAATGTTCAAGATCTTTGATATGGCTATTGGTAAAACAAAATCTTCCACAGATGAGGGTCAACCAGAAAAGAGGAGATCACAGATCATCTACCACTACTAGTATTAGACACTACTTGAGTTCAATGTAAAATAATATCTTGCAGCTGGAAGTAGTATATGCAAACAATGTCCATATAAATGGGAAAGACTATGGGGATGTTTGGTACCTAGATTCGTTCCCTGATTCGAATCATAGTTCGTGGTTCGCTACAGTATTTTCTCTCACAAAAATAACACGTAAATCAAAAATAGTTCTAATCACATGGTTCTAATACATAAACCAAACATCTCCTATATGATCAACTTTAACTGTATGTGTTTATCCTTCTGATAGTCTCAAGGTGGACAACTTCCAATTATTCCAAGTTTATAGATATTATAAGAACAAGATTGCAGAGCAATTAAATTGACAAAAGATTAAGAAAAAGGAGAAGACCTTTTCGCACCAAATCTCCAGCATATGGTTCCAAACATCAATGAGATAATGACAGTGTAAAAGAAACGAACTGCAGTATATTGTGGGTTTCGCCAGTAAGACAGGTTTTGCTTCCAAAGACAAGTGATAAACTGTTCAAAAAATGATTGGGAATACTTGGTCGGGAAAGACAGTTCTTTCACATTAGAACTGGGCTTGCTTAGGCTTTCAACCAACTCTCTGTTACCACTGAAGCAAAGGAAGAGATCATAGTTAGATAAATAAACTAGTAGTTTCATGTAAATCCAACTGAGCCAGAAAACACTTCAGCTCTTACTGAAATAAATTCGATTCTCGATAAATTTCCGCAAAGTCAACACCCAAGCGGTTCTCTTCAGTTAAAGAAGTAACATCAAGCATCCATGCAGCAGGATTATATCCAGGCCTGATCTTTGGCACCCCTTCGATTGCCTAGAAGAACAGATTTTTACAAGACTAAGTTGACTACTAGTATAATAAAAGGCCTTAAATTGAAACCATACTCTAAGGACGTGTTTACCAAAATGTAAAGGAATGCAGTAGGAAAGATAATAGAATTGGAAGAGAAAGTAAAGTAATAAGAATAAAGATCATTTATTCCCTTTATAATGTTTACTTATCTATCAGATACTATAATAAGAAGAATCCAATTCCCCTTCTAGTATTTACTAAACTTATCTTATCACTATAATTGCAAAAATATCCTTATATAATTAAATAATCATTGAATTTTAACATGTTAATTTAAAGGGTACCTAAGTTACTTTGGCATCCATTCCAATTGACAGGGAAACAATACCAAGGGGATGCAAGGATTGATGTTCTCTTTTCTCATTCCATATGGTCGGGCCTACAGCCTACTTAACTCTCATTGCTAATTTTGTAAGTAAACACATGATTAGGTAGGAAAGAGAATCACTCCTAGTTTTGCCTTTCCCTTTTATGTGAAGTAAACGTGCCTTAAGAGATGAAACAAATGCATAAGCTGACCTCAAAATACTTTATGAGCTCACATGACCTTGGACCAAGAGGACCAGCATATATGAGCTCCCCTCCACGCTTCATAAACAAAAGCTGCAAAGAAGGATGAGATTATAAGACTCGGTAAGGCTTGAAAATTTTTCCTAAGAGTGGGGAAAGGTGTTAAGAGCAATAGATGCGGGAAATCCTAGAAAGCATATGACATAGGAAGAAAAATTAATGAGAGATGATGTCAAAACACAAATATGGATACAAGTTTACAGGGAAGAGAAGAATGACAAAGTGACACAAACTAAATAAATAAAGAGTTGAATACCTCATCAAAGGATTCAAATATGTCTATGCTGGGTTGATGAATGGTGCAAACTATTGTCCGTCCAGTATTCACAATGTTCCTCACCGTCCTCATCACAATGGCTGCAGCCCTTGCATCCAACCCCGATGTGGGCTCATCCATAAATACTATAGAAGGGTTTGCAACTAGCTCAACTGCTATTGTTAACCTTTTTCGCTGTTCTGTCGACAAACCATCAACTGCAGGTAGACCAACTAATGCCCCACTCAAGGAAGTGAGTTCCACAAGCTCCATTACCTCATCCACAAAAGCCTGAAGAATTTAACCCTTCATAGATTAATCTCATGTGAAGATGGACAAAATGAAAAATGCTAGAAATACCTTTTGTGTGTCCAAGCCAACATTTGGCGGTAAGCGAAGCCAAGCAGAGAACAAAAGTGATTCACGAATGGTCAAGCCAGGAGAATGAATATCAGTCTGCTCACAGTAACCAGAAACTCTTGCGAATGTTTCTTGTTTTTTCAGATAACCAGATATATAAATGTTCCCTTCAACGATCCCACCTGTTTTTCTACCAGCTAATACATCCATGAGGGTTGTTTTTCCAGCACCACTCACCCCGACTAATGCCGTAAGAATTCCAGGCCTGAATGCTCCAGTAACATTAATCAACAGCTGCAATCTGTCTTCTACAACTCCTTGCTGCTTCAGTTCCTGCATTGATACTTGGATCAGAAAACATATAGTCAAAATGCTTCCCAAAGTAAATGACATGAATAAATGGAGTTAAACACTCACCAAGGGAACATCAACATAGTAATTGATATTGCTGAAAGCCATGGAAAGTGGTTGGAATGGTAGAACCATGCCTCTTTGCTTGAAATATTTTCCTGATATGAAGTTTAGACGCCCAGATCTTAGACATTCCTTTCGTGATAAATTTTCTAGAAAAGATATTGTAAGAAAAAAAAAAAAAAAAAAACATAACAGGGGATTTACAAACCATTTAAGGACCCTGAATGCTCCAAGTAGTGTCTAAGCTCAATGACAACAGGTTCTCCTTTCCTTCTTTTTTCTCTCTCTTGTAACTCTTCCTTAGAGACTACAGCCTGCTGCCTTCCCAAAGCTGCAAACATGAGCTTCTGTTCTTTAAGTGTGTTTGTTTTTTTACTTATACGCACTTAGGGAAATTGGCATTTAGCAAAGTTTTTATCAAATATGATTGCTTACGGTTAAGGTAAGATAGGAAGAACGTGAACAGTGCATTGAACAAAACTGTATATCCAAGCAATGCACCAACACCAATCCAATACCAGTAGCTTTCAGAAAACAAACTGCGTGCTTTTAATACTGCCTCTCCTAAAGTAGAACTGGTAATATTCCCAAGTACCTACATAAATATGGGAACAAAGATCCATAAGCTCTAGGATATTTGCATGTGTGAGAGAGTGCCTCCAAAGTCCATACTTACAAATGCATAGTTTATCACATTATCTTAAATCGATGAAGAGAGGAAACAAACAAAAAAACAAAAAAAAAAACAAAAAAACAAAAACAAAACAAAAACAAAAACAAAAACAAAAAAAATAAAAAAAGATTCATTGTTGGTTTTGTTTAATATAACTCCCACAATAGTTGCATGTGCCACATGAATAGCAAAGTAATTTCCGAACGATCGAGTTTATGAAGAAAATAATATCAGGCTTTACCTTATCCCAGGAATGCCCATGAAATTCATTTACAGATGCTGCGTTTTGAGCATACATCAGAGGAGAAAACCAGAAACCCCAGATCCACCATCTTGGGACACGATCTGAGCCAATAGAATTAAAAAATGAGAAAAAATAAAACCATTTACAACTATGAAAGAAACATAGAGATTGGAGAATGTTTTCCCATTTACCTCTTGAAATGACGTATCCTCCAAGTGCCATAACAACCAGCATGGCAAAAGATCCAAAGGTGTTTGCAACTATCATATTTCTTCCCAGGGATCCCATTAGACGAAAAAGAGCTATAGACATTTGGTGCAGCAAGAAATATAACAAAAGCTGGCGCAAAAATCTGCATATGACAACACAATCAACACTCCACTCCACTCCCACTCAACCGTCATAATCAAATAAAAACGAAATTCCAAGAAAATATAAGGATAACCTAGTGACTGCAGGATCATATCCAATCACATAGTATGTGATTGCAACCCAAAAGCCAGACTCCATAAGTGAAGTTGGAATACTCAAGACCCAAGAAGGTAGTGTATAAGCCCAACTTGGGTAGAAATGCAAGTCTCTATGCTTGTAAAGAACTGGAAGCTTGGCAACCAACATTGACACCTCCGTGAATCCGTTAAAAAGAATTATAACCATTGAAAAGTACAGTGCCCCGAGATATAAGCCCCCATCATCTATTGAATTGTGGTGCATTGTTGTTCGGAAAAAGACACTCATTGTTATCAAAGCAACGAAAAGAAGCTGAAAAACAACACGTATTACTTGTAAACCAGGAGAAGAATGGCATGAATACTTTCTTCAGAATGTTGGCAGAAAATAATAATGGCAAGAAGATAGTATTTTCACATCACCGAAAAGACCTTAGAGTTCAAACAATTTCCTCATTGTTTTTCCAATCGAATTCAAAATGAAATCACTGGCATTGTTTTTCCTGATGTAAATGACGAAAAGGAGCTTACCTGAATGAATTTGAAGATATATATAAATGAATTCCGCTTCATCAACAACCTCTGCCAGTTAAAAGACGTTTTGAGAAGCTCAAGCCTCTTCATACCATAACGAGAAGTTGACAAGGCAGCCGGGTGGTTATAGCGTCTATCAAAAGGAAGGTTTAGTTCTTCAGATAAATTTTTCCCAATGTGAAACGAACGAAAAGCTTCAGCAAACTTTCCCACTGGTACATAGCGGTAAGGGAGGTCAGGATTGGACCAATACTGTTGTTGGTCCTTCTTTGATATTACCTGCATGGAAATAGGTGAATAAAGATGCCAAACATAGAGCGTGGATGTTTGGATTTGAATTTAATCACTCTACCACTTACTTCCTGCAAGAAGTCTGCAACATTCTTTCGCTCGGGACAGCTAAATCCCATAGATGAAAAGAAATCAAGAGCAGCTTCACGAGGACCCTGATATACAATTTGGCCTTCACACAAAAGAATGACATCATCAAACAACTCAAAGGTCTCGGGAGCAGGTTGAAGGAGAGAAATAACAGTCGTCCCGTCCAGTGCACGAGTTGAATGCCTAAGATATTTGATGATTTGATAAGTAGTTGAACTATCAAGCCCGTTTGATATTTCATCCATGAACAGAACTCTCGCTGGACCTACTAGCAATTCACCTGGAAAACATGCATGTTCCATCAGCAAATATATTTTGCTAAATACTGACACAGGAAAATATAAAACCACCAAATAAACCTGTAGTAAGTCGCTTCTTTTGCCCCCCTGAGATCCCCTTAAGCATTTCATCTCCCACCAAGGTGTCGGCACATATATCCAACCCTAAAATCTTTGTCAGATATATTTTAGTAATTTGGAATTATCTTTAGTACTGAGTGTAGTTGACAAACCACAATATATCATAAAAATAAACTTTGAGAAAGAGATTGAATATGAAGGAAATATTTCCTAATTACATCTTTCCAAATGGGCCACATGCATCAAGCAACATGTTTAATCCACTAAAGGTTAGTAGATCCAATCAATTTACCACATAAAGTAAACCAGCAGCTGCCAAACTAAAAAAAAAACCATCAAGAACAGCTTCTTCAAGTTTTAAGTAAAACGCAAGGTACCAAGCTTGGAAGAATCCCAACATTAGATTGTCAATGCAGGCTTTCAAGAGTTTCTATTTTATCAATCTGATGTTTAAAGTATGAGTCATTGATTGTACAGAACAACAAAGTAATCCAGAATAACCATGCATCTTGATTTTTGTTAGTTTTAACAATGAAATGTCAGGGAAAAAAACTTTGGTAAGTAGATGATGTTTGAAAGATGAGTCAAAGTTTATGAAAGAATAACCAGCATCAATAGAATAATACCTTCATGATATACTCCACCACTAGCCTTGTCTCCTGCCCTCCAAGAGCTAACGACTGAACAATGACATTTTACATCAGTATCAAAACATACGTAAGAAATGCACCTAAACAGATCATGTACCTTCATGAATAAATCAAGATCTTCATCAGGTTTTATCCCAGCAATCTTTTCCCTTCTTGCAAGTTCCAATAGCATATCTGTCAAAAGTATTAGTTAATAATGTCCCAATATTAACAACTCAATAAATCAAATACAAAGTTACGATTTCACAAATCTTACCGTATTTAAATCCGACACCTTGACAGCGCCCTGCAAACTCAAGAGTTTCCCTTACAGTCATCTCTGGCACTTGCCAGTCCTGTTGACTGACATATGCAGATGTCCTTTGAGCAACAAACTCAGTAAAGCCATGCCCATTATATGTGACGCCCCCTGACATCTTCAAAGAGATTGAAGTATCCAATAAATAAAGAGAAAAGAAGAACCCAACTACTAAAAAACCTCAGTGTTGATAAAATGTTCAAACCTCAGTGAGTAAACTCATAAACCAACAATTAGAAAACTTCCAACAGAGGCCTTAACACTTTGTAGGAGGGAAAAGTAGGACGGGCACAGTCAGGGTGATTAGTGGATGAATTTTGAGACACATGGTTGTTTGGTAGGAGAGAAAAAATTAGGCAATAAATTGGATAAGAGATTTCAAATCTTTAAAAGAACTTCAACTTGAATGGCTCCCAATTTAGAGGGATTATAGGATGGATTTTATTCGCTTAACTAACAAGAATGCTAAATTACTTTATTACCCCATTCAAACATTAGTTAAATCCAATTGCCTGATTATAAATTAAGAATAAAACTGTAATTAATTATACAACTTTCACTTACATCTTTATTCCAAACAAGAGAGGTGATTTTTATTTCCCTTCTTTTAATTCGAAATAATATATTTTCCTCCTTGCCCATTTCTCTCACGTAGGTTATCTACCTCCCTCTTTACTCTTTCCTATTCACTCTCCCCTCTACCAAACAAGCAACAAACCATAAATTTTATATCTACCCATCATCTTGTTCTAATTCAATTTTCATATTTAGTAACAAACTGAAAATATCAAAGTATTTCTGATAAGAAATATAAATAAAACATAATTAAGTACCTGCAGATCAGGTCCTAGCCGTCCAGCAAGAGCCAGCAAAAGCGTGGTCTTTCCAGAGCTTGGAGGACCCAACAGCAGCGTCAATCTAGAAGGCCTTACGATCCCACTTACGGAGTCTAAAATCGTCAACTTGCTTCTCTGTCCTCTGTATATCCGAAGCTGCCTTAAGAAAGCCTAAATATAGAATTCGTGGAATGTAAATTCAGAGCTCAATTCAAAATGACATTTAAAAAGCAAGTTATATATGTATGTGTATATATATATATATGAATGAAAATAAAGCGATATAGTTAAACCTCGGTCATATTTGAAACGAAATTAGGAATGGTCGGCAACGCTCTGCTTCCCACATGGACGAACGCTTCGACCTTCAAATTCTGATATCGAACCTCAATCTTCGGAAACTCTAAATCCACACTGCAAAGCGAAAACTCCATTTTCAGGATTCGTCAAATTAGAGAAATCACCGTAAAACTCTGCATTTCGCATGTTAATAATTTTTCTGAGATTTCCTATTTTCTCAGCAACCAAACGGTTGAGGGAGAAGACTTTACGCGTCGAATCTGCGCCGCATCCGATCAAAGAAAAGACCGGGATCGTCGTCGACGGCATTGACCAGTCGCTCCAGGAGGAGCTTCTGCTCGTTAGCTTCGAGCTCGCTGACGTCGACCTCCTTGGTATCTCCGACGATGTTCTTGAAAATGCCACGGCGGACGCGCTTGTACGTCGGAAGCCTCTCCAGCGCCGCCCACCGGAGCGCCTCCTCGTCGTCGCCGTCCTCCTTGTACGACGCCGATCGAGCGAAAACGTTCTCCCCCGAGTTCCACATCTCCGGTCACAGAAAGTACAAAATCGCCAAAAAAAAGGAAGGAAATCCTCAGCCAAGAGAAGAGGAAGGACAAGAAGAAGCTAAGAGAAAGTAGGGTAATGTGAGCCTGCCATTTCTGATGAGAGAGAGAGTGTGTGTGTGTGTATGTGTTGTGAGAGAGAAGTAGTAGTGGTAGTACTAATTGTGGTGAGCAAATATGGTAGTTGAGCTTTGCATTAATGGCGAATGGCCATGTCTCTCCGTAAGAGTCTCTGGGTTTGTTGAGCTTTCTCTCTCTCTCTTATTTCTTTCTTTCTTTCTCTTTCTCTCTCTGCAATCTGTCTCATGCGTTAAAGTGTTATTTACAGTTTGTGCATCGAGGAAGCTCATTTAATGGCCGCGGGAAAGAGAGAGACGACGAAAATGGGAGGGTGATGAGCGCTAATGCGTACTCTCGCGCGTGTATTGCGTTATACACTCGCGAGAAGAATGCGACACGTGGCTGCCTCTTGATGTAACGGCTTAGAGACGCGAGTGTCGTGTGATGTGCGTGGAAATTTTGAATCTGAAACGGTTGAGAAGATGGGGTTTTACTGTTTTTTCTTTTTTGAAAAACAAATTGGTTTACTGTTTTAACGGTGCCCGGTAATTGGAAGTTAAAAACGGCGGGAGCTTGGATCAGAATAACTTTTTTTTTTTTCTTTCAGAAATTATAGTAAATAAATAAAGTAATAGGCACATAGTACTCCAAATATTTTTAAAACTTGCTATTTAATTTAATTATTTACTGTAAAAATCCTACTTTCCTTTCTTTTCTTTTTTTTTTTTCCTTTCTCTAACCAGTGTAACGTAACTCGTTTGGAAAAAATAAAATAATGTGACCTTTTTTAGTAGGACCTTTTCTCTTTATTTTTCCTGGTTAAGCCCCCCCCCCCCCCTTGTGCTTCAAAAGTTGAGTGGGTCGACATAGGACGGGCAATTCATGTTTGTGTGTTGTGTTTGGGTCGACACGATTACAGCATAACACGGTTATAGTGAATACGAACACGACACGATTAATAAACATGTCAGAAACCCAAACACGGACACGAAACGCTAATAACACGGTTGACACGACACGACACGTGAACACGATTACTAAACTTACCGTGACGGGCCGACACGAAAAAAAACACATTTATGACCCGTTTATGACCCAACTAGCAAAAATAGTGGAATTTTATATTGTATTCTTAACTACTTAATATCACTTATAGTTAAAATTATACATAATAGCCAACACACATTAAAATATCTAAATATCAAACACACACATATATATATGATACTATTAGATTATCAAGTATATATGTTTCAAAATATACCAATTACCAAACATCCAAAGAAGTTTAAAAACAGTACCAAGTACATTTAAATAAGTGTGAAAACATAACTAAACATTTGAATGTTTAAGTGCATAAAACATAAAATAAATATAGGAAAATGTATTCTTTGAGCCTTGAGATTGAATGCCCAACTACGTTCTAAAAACCAAAATTAGTTTCCAGTTGTTTTAACCTATTCATGAAAAAAGAAAACATTTTATTAATGAAAGGAAATAAATAGCTTGGGCATGCCACAAGGAAATTCTTGTTACCTTCCATTGCATTTGAGGTGTTGAGGTTGTGAGAATTTTGAAAAATACCTGAAACGACGGGTGAGAGAATGAGAGAAAGAGAAGCCTCCAGAGACTGAGTCAGAAGTAGGGTTTAGTCTATATATATATATATATATATATATATATATATATATATAGGCTTAATAAATGGATCGGGCCGGGCCGTGTCGGCCCGATAACGGTCTGTATAACTAAACGGGTTAAGCGTGTTAAACGGACTGATACGAATTCAGCCCATTTATTTTCGTGTTATTCGTGCCAGCCCGTTAACGACCAAATTAATAATTGTGCGGTCTAAACCCATTTATCTCATATCGTTTTCGTGTCGTTTTATCGTGTCGTGTCTGAAATTGCCGGCCCTAGGTTGACTTTATATGACGGCATTGCGCTACTGTCTAAAAAAAGTAACTTGTTACATTTTTTTTTTTGGGAAAAATTGCATTATAAATCGGAGAAGTACAAACACTAATACCGATATAAATTACTCCAAAATACAATAAAATTCGATCTCAAATATTGACTGATACCAGTTATATATTTAAATGAAAACTCAAGAGGTTAAAAGTGTGAGACGTACCATAATTGAAAAATTAAAAAGACATACTAAAAATCGATCATAGAATTGACTCTCTAAACAAAATCACTACAATCAATGAAAAAGGCCAATCGATCAAGTTTGAGAGATCTACAAAAATAAGGCCACCTACAAAATCATAAAAAATGCATAATAAACAAATAACCTACGGGAGACCATCTTTGTTAATACATAACAAAACCATAAACAACACCAAAACACATAGCAAAAACACCCATATGAACGAAATTGACTATGCCATTATTTGACAAATATAAAAACTAAACAAACCCCAAGTCACATAAGCGACGCTTAGGATAAGAAGACGACCACCAAGATCAAAGATGGTAGAACAACTGTCACAATAAGGGACGGAGGAAGGCACCAAGAAATCATTCGTCATAAAATGTGTAGCGGAGAAGCGCCAGCCACGAGCCCCACGAGAAAGACTGCAATGCAAAAGGGATGACACCTCGGAGTTGAAGATCCATCAGAGTAGATGTCTCAGAGACGGCGGCCATGGCAGTGGCTAAACACCTCCTAAAATGAGATCCGGAGCTCCACCCAAACCAAGCTCTTTCACCACCATTAACAACGACATATGCGACTAAGACCACGTCTAGGGTTGGGATACACGAACCACTCAGAGGCAGCACTAGACTCTGACCCACTTGATTGTTGGAGCGAAGCAGTGCTAGGAGAGTTTTGAGAGAAGCGGTGTTTTTGTTAAAATTGCTATTGCATAATTCTAAATCATTGATGGGATGTTTATTTTAAGGGTTCATCTTTAGTTCTGAAACATAGTTCTTTATTCTCTACAGTGTTTTTCTCTCACAAAAAATTTAAATTTCCAAAATCAGAATCATAAATCATGATTCTGAACCCATGAACCAAAGTCTCATCTTATTAAGTATCATTAAATTATAATATTTTAATTTGATTTGCTATTTTAAAAATTACAGGACACAACGAGTACTTTTTATACTATACCACAAATTATCTAAAGAGATGATGATGTTTAACAAAAACGCAGCAATCACTGTCGGTTAATGAAAGTTTCAGTGAGAAAAATACTTTTACTTACCAAGTTTAGAAACGAATTGTTACAGTGCATTTTTACTTTGTGGAGCAAAATGTCAAACAAGTTAAAGTTCAATCGCAAATCCACTAATACTCTCAACACCTGTAATATGTGTTTAGCGTCGGTTATCATTTCTTTTATTGGTGAGTATTTCATATTTGTCGTTTGACAACAAAATTGTATCTACAAAAGGAAAATCAACAATTTAGAATTAATAAAAAAGATCGATCAAAATTTAGGACATTTAATATTAGAAATAAGAGTAGTTTAAAGTTGTATTCGCATTTCTCTTTTCAACCTCGACAAGAAATTAAGCAAGTTGGAGAATAATTGTTCTATTTTAAGGAAATTGGAGGTATAGTACACCTTCAAGATATATATTACTAAAGATGAGATCATCACAAGCATATGCCATATGGACGGACAAGTTAGGAGGAAGCAATGTTAGAATTTAGCTAGAATATCAAGGCATAGTCCATACTACAAAAAAAAAAAAAAAAAAAAAAAAAAAAAAAAAAAAAAAAAAAGATGAGAGAAAAAAACATAATTACTTTATTGGGAGTTTCTTTGATTGGATCTCCTTATTAATATGGTCAGTTTTTAACTGTTGAATTTAGTTAAAATTAGATCAAATTGAGAAAGTGATAGAACTACACAATTTTTAATACATACCCAACGGTTGAAATCAAAGTCTTTTTCATAGTTCATTTTTTCAGTGCCTACTAATTAATTATAAACACTTATTTTTTCACCATAAACAATTACCATATAGAATTTAGATGGTTGAACTGCTTTTCGTGAGAACATTACTGCTTTTCTTACTGCTAACCCACTACGTTAACTAAACCTACAAGACCGCGTTTATAACAGCACCTACCACAAGACAAGTCCTACATATAACTACCGCTAATTATAAATATTGGCAATGAAAAAAATAATAATAATAAATGAACGTAAAAACAGAATTTGTGTTTGGTTCCTTCAAAAAGGACCGATCTTATACTACAATATATAGAAAGAGGGATATATTGATACTTAATTACTTATAATAAAGAAATTTCCGCATGTCATACATTTTTAAGTTATTGATACGTACATAAAACAAATAATATCATATAATCACACACAAATTTGCATGCAATTTACATGTAGAACAAGTCCGTAAGAGCTTGTTTCGTAAAAGGAAGTGGAAGGAGAGAGAGGGTGAGGGAGGCCCGGAATATATAGTGGAAGAATTTTATACATATAATTATTTGATAAAAAGAAGAAAAAAAAAATGAGGGAATGGATATGTAGGGGATTTCAAATCCCCAATAATTTACACCAACCACAATGAAGGAAAATTTTCCCGTTTCTCTTTATTTTTTCGCCCTACATTATATGATTGTTTCCTTCTTGTTTAATTTTTTTCTTATTATTATTTTTTATACATTTTCTGTTCTTATTAAATATAAGCAGTTTTCTAATGAAAATATTGGTACATACATACGTGACCAATTTTTTTTCTTTTAATTATTTTGGAGCCACGTCGTTTTCACATTTGTTGGGACATTTTCGGATTATTCTGATCACCTGTTCATCTGTTTCGCCAAATGTGTCGATTACTCCACTTCATTGCAGTAATTAAGAACAACAAACATTAACAACTTCGCATAAAATAACCATAGTAAATTAAAAAATGAAAAATGGCAATAAATAAAGAGTTTATAATATGATGCCAATTCATGCAACTCAACAAACTAATGGGAAATTTTGTTTCTTTTGTCTTTCACGTAAAAGCCACTTTCATACAAATTACGTCGTGAAATCAATACACATCACTGCTATGATTAACAACCTTTTTTCTGATTAAAACTGTCGAAAATTACATGTTTCTTAATCTGTCCAACAAATATTCGAAAATTGCAGAACTGACTAAACCAAAAAAACTTTTTCCTTTTCTAGCCCACATTCAGCCAACTAATATTTCGGGCCTCTTAAATGCTTCCTTAGATGATTAGGTCATTGGATGAACTAAATTGATGGTCGTGATTAGGTCTAACCATAAAACCTAGCCCTTTGATTAAGAAACATAAGACGCGGACTAGTACGTACTAGACCAATATTAGATGATGACGACCTAACAACGTCTCCACATGCAAAAGATCAAATTAAGCAATTAAAAATGTACTTGATATTGATATCGTCGTCAACTAGAAATTAATATGTATGCATAGTTTGTCATATAGCACAAGAAAAATGACCCAAAATAAGTATACTCTTTCAACTCAAATTGGAAATTTCATATTTAGTACATATATTATTTGTTACTGGCATTAAATGGCAATTCCAAAACCCAAAACGGTAGTGAAAAATAAAAATAAAAAAAACTCTAGAGTCTAGGCTTATGAGATCAATTTATAAATTTCTAGCTAGCCCTTTATGGAAAGGGTAATTAGCAATTGTATTATTGGAAATGGAAAATTTAATAAATAAGAGGTTTTTCAACCATCAATTATTATGCCATGTGCTTGACTTAAGTGTTCAATAAAAGCCATCAATTAATGGGTACGTAATGTTCATCTGTATATACAATTCATGAGAATGTTTTAATTTCTCGTTCTTTTGTTCTTTCAATAATTAATTAAAGGAAGTAACTTGTGCCCTTCCAAGTGCGAAAATTCAACTAGGGTGTGTAAATTATTTGTTCCTAGGCCCTAGCTACTTCGTTGGAATGATGGTGTGGATATTAATTGTGACTAAATGCATGAGGTCCCGCTTTGAATTATATATGTACGTTATGTAAATATCTCCAATAATACGACTGTGTATTAAAAAAAAAAAAAAAAAGTCATCTTTGACTCCTCTTTTTTTTTTTTTTTTTTCAATATAATGCATCTTTGACTGTTTATACCTTGTACAATATTGTTGCTTGATCATGCCTTCTTGGGCAGCTAAGCCTAAAGTTCCTTAGCTTCTTGTTATGTTTTTATATGTACCTACTATAATATGAAATTTGAAAGGTACAGTTTTTTTTCTTTCCTTGGTTGAAAATTACTGTTTACAATATGCTTCATCAAACGTACATGCTAGTATATATATATATTTACTTTCTATAGGATGTTGATTTGTCTCCCTTATATATATGTTCTCTTCTTGTCCTTTTGGTTGTGCACTAGACTTCGCTGCCTGTATGTGTAGTTTCTTGTAATTAATTTAGTTTGGTGCTTCATTCAATGAAGTTTCTTTCTTTTTAAAAAAGAAAACAAACAAATAATAAATATATATAGGAAAATCTAGTACTAGAGGGACATAAAGATTTATGTTGTTTTTTAAACATTGAGAATTCTATCCTAAAGAGAGCAAATTCTCTGTTTTATAAAAAATATATTGAGAAATTGTAGATAATAACCTAGATTTGAACTTTTATGATAGTAAATACCATATTTACTAGAGTTGTTAATAAATAATATTTTTAATTCTTAAAAAAACAATGCAAAATATGAGTTTACTAATGTCCCTTTCTCTGTGGGTTCTTTGTTCTCCCTGGGGGCGAAGTCCTGTGGTGCTTCCGGGTTGGCCATCGGACTCTTGACGCTACAATTTAATGGTTTCTCATTGTCTATGGGCGTTCCCTTGATGGTGGTAACAGTGGACAAATTGTGATGCTTAATTGTGGTAGAATGTGTTTTTCCTTGAATTAGAAATTGTCTTGTCAATGGACGAATCTTTCGTGTGATTTGAGATTTTGTTTTTTATTATATTAGTTTTGTGTGTCGCTGTGTATTTTATGTGTTTCCTCTTTATTCTTTGAGTCCATTTACGAGACTAGTTTACAAGATTTGTTTCTATTTGGTGTAGCGGGTGGCCTAATTGGTGCTATAGGTGTCTTAATTTCGGTCAACTAGAAGTTTCTATTGATTATTGTGTGCTTATTAATACTTGGGTTTTTTATATTCGGAATTTAGTACACCTTTTTCCCTCTTATACGTTTCATTTAAAATTATTAGTGGATCCAATTACGCTCTAGCTCGAGATCTCCTTGCATCTTAGGGCCTTTTGCGTTAGTTATAGTGTTTCGTAACTCTTTCACGTCAGGAATATTGCTTCGTGACGATGGGAGCGAGCACATAGTGGATGTCATAGTGTGAGGGCGTGTGGCAGCCGCAGGTTGTCATTTGAGGGACGAGAGGCTGCTTTGGGGGAAGGGGCAATCCGTGGATTGCCGGAGGAGAAAGGGGCAAATTAATTATATTATTATTATTATTATTATTATTATTATTATTATTATTAGTATTGTTGTTATTATTATTAATTTTGTGGATTTTTTTAGATTTGGAATTTATTTTGTTTAATTTTTATTAATTAATATTTAAGACAATATCTAATATGTATTATATTATAAGTAAGGGTAGCTTTGGTATTTTGTTAATTTTTTTAATCAGTTAAGGGAATATTTTTATACTGTTTTAAAGAACTTATGGGTTGTTTGGTTGGTGGATTCGTACACTGATTTGAATCATGGTTCGTGATTCGCTACAGTATTTTCTCTCATAAAAAACACACATAAATCGAGAATGATTCTGAATTCACGAACCAAATGTTCACTAAGAGATACTTAAGATTTTTTTTTTCGTAAAATGAGAATACGCATTTTTCAAAGAAACATGTTTCAAGGTATTTTCCCTCTGGAGAGGCATTTCATCCCATGCTCTCTTCCCATGCATATTTCCCAATGTACGTAATACCCACTTCAAACTAAAAACTAATTAATTGGGGGAAAAAAAGAACTCTTTCAGATCATATTTCTGTAGTAACTCAAATATAAAAATTTACTTTTCCTTTTATTTTTTCTTTTACAATATATATGTAGATTACAATTATAGTAAAAATGAGTGGAATAGGATAAAACCCTACGACCTTAATAATGATTTTTTCTTCTTCTTGAAATCTTGATGCAACCTTTCATGCCTATATAACAAATCCTTTTGACTATTAGCTTCTTCTCCTTCCTTTTTTTTAAAAAACCTTTTGACTATTGAACTCCATCATCCTTATCCAAGCCATATGCCATTATACATTTATACCCCCTTTGTAGCCAGTAGGCATGGCATTGGCATGCATGCTTTCCACAATTCACATGATGATTGAGACATTTTGGGTTTAGTATTGCACAAAAGTCCAATATATATATATATATATATATATTTGACTAGATGCCACTGTTTTTCTTCCACAAATTTATTACTTCTAAATAATTATTAATATCCGCTGCCTTTGAAATTGATGTTAGATATATGCCACTCCTCAAGACAATTTTGCTTTGAGGTTGGCGACTCTTTTATTATCACATTTCATAATTGACATATGCCACATGTGAGTACGTGACTCAACCACGTAACTATATCGCTACAACTTGAACATACCAGTTTCACATATCCACCTAAATTTATGTGCCTCTTAAATGCTTACATAGTTATGGCTGAATTACACAACAAGATTAGTGGGCAATTTTGACTGACAGTACTCCTTAATAAAGGCACAAGAGCCCACCCCCCCAGAACTTTTGTTGGATGAACCGTGAACGGCAATGTCTCCTTCCTGCTTATTGAGTTATTTCTATCCAATTTTCAATGTTATTATATTACAATATTGGACCAAACACCCATATTCATTCCGATAGAGGTTAAAATTCTGATGCTCATTTAAATTGAGTCCCGTTAGAAGAGTAGGTGGGACCAATCATTTTGAGTGATAGAGTTTTATCCCTATCAAAATAAATATCATTTTTTATTAGACCTCAGTTAGAGTCATCACAAATATACATTATTCATTATATAAACAGCAACGGTGATTATGAAAATATTCTTTGATGTTTTAATTATTTAAAAGAATTATTTTTTATTTTATTTTTTGGAATTATAACTTGATCTTCCATTTATATTTGAGGTAGAGATTGTATTATTATTATTTTTTTAGGGGATATCATTTAATGATTAAAAAATTAATACAAACTCTAATATAGTCGCAAATAACCACCAAGTACAAGAGTATTTGACCACAAACAAAAGCTGAATCTGCCAGTAAAGAGTGATTTAGGCACAAAAATGAACACAAGAACTGAGACCCAATAGGCAAAGACCCTTAGGGAAAGACCCGAATGGCATATTAATAAGAATGACAAAAGCACGTTTGGTAAAACTACTACAATTGATAAATAAATCCAGTCAACTGAGACCAAAAGACCTATAACACTAGGGTCATTCACAACACTATATATAGTATCAAACTTAGCGAAGTAGATCTACCACCACTATATAAGGTTGAGGCTGCAACTTTTATTACACAATGTAAACATAAACCTTAAAACGGTGAAAGATGTTTCATTACTGTAATAATGATATCATTACAAGATTGAATATGATAGTTTGCAAAAATTAACAATCATCTCTGACGAGTTCTTAAAATATGAAAGATCATAAATGCGGTAAATTAATTTTCGTTATCAAAACGAATATCATAAGTCAGTACAAAATAAACAGGACAATGTACACATGAATGTGCATTTTCATTAGAATAATGATAATATCATTATGAAATAAAACTTGTAATGCATAAAAAATGTGAAAATGTATTCAACAATAAGCATTTCATTATTTTAACAGAAATCTCATTATGAAACTAACTAAGAAATCTAAAACAATTAAAATACACTGACACGAATTGTAAAGAAAGGTGTTTCATTATTATAATAATGAAATCATTACAAACAAGAATAATATGACAATTCGCAACAAACCTACAATCAACTCCATCAAGTTTTTTAAAAATGAAAGATTAAAAGGCCGGGTAAAAAATATAAGAACCAAAATAAACAAAAATTGTTTAACAAAATCATCAACCAAATAGAACAAAATTGAATATGCACCCAAAAAAATAGAACCAAACTCTTATGCCCATCGATCTGTTGGTATATTGTAGGAAAAAAAATTAAATAAAAACCAAATGGAACCACTAGAATGTTGAAGAACCCATCCGTTTTGACCCTCTGATATCCAAGATGATGATGATCATCATGATGATAATGATGATCATGATCATGATTTATTAATAATAATAATAATAATAATAATAATAATAATAATAATAATAATAATAATACTAATAATAATAATAATACTAATACTAATAATACTAATAATAATAATAAATAATTAATAGTAATACTAATAATAATAAAGTTAAAATTCCTATAATACCCCCTAGTGCTAAATGTAACTACACTATATTTCTGAATTTTGATCCGAGCAATATTTTTCCACCGTTCGTATTATGTTAAAGAGGACAAAATTAAAGTTGATTAATGACACTAGCTCATCTTATTTGTGCTTAGATCACTTTGAAGAAACTAGGAAAAGGCTGATCACAGGGCGGCTGATAGTTGGAACAATTTCATTCAAGCTAATAGAACACAGAAATTGACTCGCTGATGTGATTCATTTTTTTTTTTTGATAATTCATTGATGTGATTCATTCATCTTGGCAAATAGAATAGCATAAAAAAAACATGTAAAGTAAAAATGCGTGATTGGTTCATCTCGGGCTTGATAAAGACCATAATATATAGATAAATTACAGAACTTAAGATGAGTCTAGATTTTTACTTTTTATTATTGATTAATACTCTTTTGACTACTATGATATTTAGTTAAAAGGGTATTATTAAGAATAAAAGATAAAAATAATGACCATGCAATTTAAAGGAGTATTTCCCTCATTTTTTCTAACATATAAACACTCATGAATAACATCCTCATATAATATGTTTTGCGATACTAACTTGATAAAAAACATCATCACTTTCTTATTAATTTGTTGATAATTGTCAACAATATAGATCTCATACTTTGTTATAAAAAGACCAACATGACATAACAAATGCTTAACAACTCGAATCGTGCTTTTAATAATAATAAGACCAGAAAATCTTTATTTTTCCAGTAGAATCAGAAAAAATGAGCGATCGATACAATAATAACAATAACAATAATAACAATAATAATAATAATAATAATAATAATAATAATAATAATAATAATAATAATAATAGTAATAGTAATAGTAACAATAATAGTAACAATAATAGTAATACTAATAGTAATACTAAGAGTAATAATAATAATAATAAGAGTAACAATAACAATAATAATAACAATAATAAGAGTAATAATAACAATAATAACAGTAGTAGTAATAATAATAATAATAATAATAATAATAAATAATAATAATAACAACAGTAATAGTAATAGTAATAGTAATAATAATAATAATAATAATAATAATAATAGTAATAATAAGTATAATAATAACAGTAATAATAATAATAATAATAACAATAATACTAATAATAATAATAACAATAATAATAACAATAATACCAATAATAACAATAATAACAATAACAACAATAATAACAATAATAACAACAACAATAATAATAATAATAATAATAACAATAATAATAATAATAATAATAACAATAATAATAATAATAACAATAATAGTAATAATAATAATAATAATAACAATGACAATAACAATAACAATAATAATAACAATAATAATAACAATAACAACAATAATAATAACAATAATAATAACAATAATAACAATAATAACAATAATAACAACAATAATAATAACAACCAACAACAATAATAATAGCATTTTTTTCCTAAAGGACGACGACGACGACAACAACAATAATAATAATAGCATTTTTTTCCTAAAGGGGAGGGAAACTCCTAATTTTAAAAATCATATCAAGAATAAATCAATTAATTGATAACAAAATATTAAATGAGGCGAAAAGGAAAGTCAAATTCCTAAAATAATCAAAAAAATATCCTAATATTAATATGAAAAACATACCGTACAAGAAACATGTTCAAACTATAAGGGCAAATCAGGTATAATATATCCTTATTAAGCATAAGTACATATTTATGTAGAATTGTATAATCACAGACATTTTTAGATCGAGGCCCTTCATTAAACATAAACCTTAAAATCAACGTCGCTTTTTATTACATCAAAATAGAAACTAAAACCAAGAAAAAACTTATAAGCAACACAACCACGCTTTTGATGTCAAGATGGCTTCCGCACAAGAGAATATCAAAACGAGTAGTATTGCAATGAAGGAAGGAAACCATTAACAAACATCGAGGGCACCAAACCAAAAGGTGCATGCACCACTATTGCGAGCACCCACCTGGACCAACCCTATAAAAAAGGCAATGTAAGACCTAGCGATTGTAGACACCAAGATTGCACCACAAGCAGAGAAGAAATCAGCCCAGAATGGCGGCAAAAACCCTCCAGCAGCCCCCTCTACCGAAACACAACAGAAAGCCACCACAACCTCGCTCTCTACCAATACCCTTAGCTTGAGATTCATGAAACTCAAGTTCCCCTAACTGACGCCGGAAGTCTGGTAGCCAGCCCAAAGACGAGGTTGGACTCCGACCCTCCTACAAAGCCTGAAAACGTTATAAAGAAACCTTAAAGAAAGGGAGGAGAGAGAGAGAAACACTCACATGATTATATTACGGCCTCGTTCGTTTCATCATTCGAATCACAACTCAAACTTTTTGTTACAGTATTTTCTCTCACAAATATATAAATTCAACTCTTTTTACTCCAATATTTTCTCTCACATAAATTCACTTTTCAACTTAAACTATCAACTCAAACCTGCGAAACAAATGGGCCTATTATTCTGAGAATATACTATTCGAAATTGGTTTATTTAATTGTTTTTCTTTTCTTTTTTCGGTGGAATAAGTTTTATCAGAAAAAATCAAGCTAGGATTTTTATTGCTAAGAAACTCACTAATCTGAAATAAAAAGAGAAAATTTATAAAGTGATTAAATAAATAAATAAGAAATTAATGTCCTCTCGTATTTGAATCAATACATTAAAAAAAAACAACTCATACACCCTGTAGACATAAATTCAGCAAATTAATAGAGAAATAAGAGAACACTAAAAAGAGAGAAAATTTATAAATTTCCAATATTTGATCTAGGAGAAAAGTATATGGTTTGCCATGGGTGTCATTACAACCTTTTATTTTGTCTTTACTAATTGAATAACAATTGTTAATTTTTGAATTGAATGACATAAATAATATTTTATACCATCTTAAATATATTTCTAATTTTTTTTCTCTTGATCTTGTTCATTACCATAATATTAGGCCCATCATTAGGCCCAACCCAATCCAAATAAGAAATGGGCCAAGCCAAACCGACTTAGATGTAAGCGTTGGGTGGGCTTAGGTTTCAAGCCATTGGGTAGCCCATTCCAACCTATTTAGCTCGCATGAAAATCTGAGAAAATTTTAAGTTTAAACATTATTTTTTCCAACTATATTATTTATAGCACTACACAAAATTTTGATACCATTATAGAAAATAACCTGCAAGTTACAAAAAAATAACCTGTAAATTACAAAATATAACATGTAAATTACAAAAAATAACATGTAGATTATGAAAGATAATCTGCAAGTTACAAAAAGACAACTTACAGGTTATTAATGGCATAATATAAATTTACAACAACGGCATAAATAAAATAGTATTATTTTAATGATGACATTTTTTATTTTCTCTCAAAATCTTTTTGTAATTTCATTTAATCTATCCTTTTCAACTATAAATATCCTTCAACCTTTTTACAAACTCCATATAACTCTCTAATATCTCAAATTCTACACTCACACTCCTCTCATAAGTCACCCCCTTCTTCAATCCTCTTAATTCTCTTCTCCCAACCCTCACAAATTCTCTCCAAAAAGTCACTCAAGTTTCTTATTTTTTGTTAAAAAAAATACTGCTTGTTCACTCTTTCAAGTTTTAAGTCTCGAGATCAACTTATAATCTAGAATTATGATAATGAAGGTCTCGTTCATTTCACTGATTCGAGTTTAAAATTCGAGTTTTGCTACAGTAAAAAACTCTCAAAAATAGTCACATTTAATTTTTTTATTACAGTTAAAAACTCTCACATAAAGTCATATCTCAACTCGAATTAAAAACCGAATTAGCGGACCCAAAATTGGTCTCATGCCGCTATCCGGCCCAACTTCTCGACCCATACCCCATCATTAGGCCCTGTTTGTTTCCCATACTTTGATATTGGATTGGGCTTTCGTTTTCTCTATCACTGACCCACCCATATCATTACGCGAGCTAGACTATATGAATTTTTTTATAGCTTTAGAAATTGTAGTGAATAATTATTTTAACAAGTAAATAGCAGACAAATAGTAGTAAAAAGATTTTTTATTATATAAGTTTTTTATTTACGACTTATAAAAGAATTTTTTCTACGTAAATTTTTAATTTATTATTATTTAAGATTTTTCACGTAAATTTTAATTTACTGCTATTTATTTATGCTATGTACTTTAATAGTTTTAAAATTTACTATTTACTTCAATTATTTACAAAAAATCTGTTATTTACTTCAATTACCCTTATAAGTTTAGTAAGGACGATGTTTGGGCAGAACAAGGCCTACGTTAGGGTTAGAGTCATGGTTAGTATCATGGTCAACGTCGAAGTCTGTGTCTAATCTATTCGTTGTTAGGGTGACTGTCAGGTCTAAGGTGGGGCTGATATTTTTGATAAATAAAATGTTTTAAAATACTTATAATAAATACATATTTCCAGTAGATGATTCATTTATAAAACAAATTTACAAGGTAAATTTACCATAAATATACTTCGTAAATGAATAATTAAATGTTAAAAAGGTAAATTAAATATATTATTTATTATACATTTAAAAACATGTTGTTTATTATAAATATTCTTAAAAAAATGCTATTTGGCCCTATTTTCCTAAATTACATGGCATGCTACTGAAATCTAAAAGTTTTATATTTATGCTACTGAACATAAATAGATTAGATATTTTCAAGTGAGTCAAAAATTTGAAGCTACACGAAATGTAATACGCAGCTTAGCGAGGATCTCTCACTGTATTGTGAGGGCCAAAATGCTAATTATTTCCATTAAAAAAAATGTCAATTATTTCCAAATAAACTTCACCAAATCAATATACCTAAACCATGATTGTCATAAAAAACTGTGGTGTTTCAAATGGGATTAATGTTGCTAAACGGTGCCCTTGTTGTATGGAAAAAAAAACTGAACTTGCCCTTAAAAAAGTGCATGAGATTAGATTTTTACTTTTTATTTTTTATTATTATCTTTTTTGACTAATATAATTATTTAATTAAAAATATTAATAAAAAATAATGAGTAAAAATCTCGTTACAGGGGTATTTTTTTTTATTTTTCCGATGACGAGACTATTAGCCTATGTGTGATAGCTTGCACGCGGGCCGTGGAGACTTGGCAAAGTAGTATTTTTGTGGCCCATGATGAAGGAGTACGAGTCTGCCCCTTTCCATAACCTTTGTTTATTCACGGCCCAACAAGAAGTGTAGATGATTTAGAGGAGTACTTCCGCATTCTCTCATGGAGCATTTGGTTGGGTCAAAATTACTTTGGTTTTTAAGGAATACCGACGATGTAACAAAGTCGACAAGCGGCGAAAAAGTACGATTGCTTGAACCATGTGGGCTAGTATCGGTAATATGAGTCAAGACACGACAACACGACTCGAAAATGACACGAATTTTACGGGTTAGGGTTGAAAAAAAAGAGATTCGAGTCAGAATTTGGTCGACCTGAAATTGACACGAAAAATACAGGTCAATTTCGGGTTGGACCCGCCTAACCCGAATACAACACGAAACTCGTAAAAAACTAAAAAAATACATATATTTTTCATTACATATTTTAAATTTTATTATAAATTTGTGATATCATGATAGTTATACGCAAAATCTCATACTATTATTTGCTTTATTTCAATGGATGTTATTGTAATTTAGTGTGTTATGAATTTTAAGTTATTTCTAATATGTAAAAAACTAAATAAAAGTATACAATTTTCTTGTCAATTTCAGATTCACGTGTCACTTACATTAAGTGATAGAATTATCACGTGTCACTTATTTAGTGAGAATTAAAAACGCAATTACGTTTATACCATTCTAATCAGATAATTCCTCATTTTATTGAAAAAATTCACCATATTCGTTCCTCATTTTTCATTTTTTCCTCATTTTGTTCCCCATTTTTATTTTTTTTCCCTCATTTTGTTCATCGATGTAGCCGATTCAACCATGTGCTTATTGGTCATATATTGCCAGATGGAAAACCCACAGACTCTTTTTCTGACGACTCAAACTCAAACTCAAATTCAAAGAATTCAAAGAATTTCAACATTCGACCCATGAAGATCAAAGTAACTACTCAAACTCCTCCATTTCCACTTCTTCAGCCTCCCAAAGTTGAACACTCTCCCTCTAAAGTTACTTTTAACCCCCTCTTCACTTATTTCCTTTCTTCATTCATAAACTTCTTAAACAAGCATTTTTATTTTATTTTCTTATTTATGTTCAACTAATTCAAAGCCAACGAAACTTCTTATCCCATAAATAAAAATAAAAGGAAATGCTCGTTTTGTAGTGCTTTGTTGTTGGATTTCTAGTTGTAAACTTTGTACACAAACCATTTAACAAATGCATGTTTTGGATTTCTTGTGTCTTCTGGGTTTCCAGATCTTTATGTTGTTCAAGATCTAAGTTTTGTTTTTTTAATGCTTGGAAGGATTATCACAGGTTAATTTACGATAATATCCTTCTAGATCGGTCATGTGCTTAACACGTGGTGAATTCCATCACTTATTATAACAGAATGAGAAAACTTGTTAACGAAACAAAATTAAGAGAGAACGGATGTTACTTTTGAAAATTCAAAGGGTAAAGAGTTAAAATATTCATAATTCTGATAAAATTTTTGAAATTAATCCAAACTAAAGAGACGTTTGGTAGGGGGATTCATACCATGATTTGAATCATGGTTCATGGTTCGCTACAGTGTTTTCTCTCACAAAAAATACACATAAATCGAAAATAATTCTAATCTATGAACCAAACATCTCATAATATCATTCAGTGGCGGTGGCCATTCCCCTCTTCCACTCCTTTCTCTAGGTGCGTTTGGTTACAATAGTGGAATGGTAATGGGAATGGGAATGAGAATGGTAATGGGAATGGAATGGAAAAGAAAGTTGATTCATTTGTTTGGTTGTAATTTTAAGAATTCTCTAGAATGAAACATGAATATTTTCATGTTGACAAACTTACCCTTATGCTATATATAACACTAATATTTTATCTATCAATATAATATCTAAAATGTAATATAATATAATAATAATATTATTATATAATTATGATAAATAATATAATAATATTATTAAAATTATTAATATAATTATAATATTATAAAATATATTATAAGATTATATAATAAACAATAATAATTCAATTATAATATAATTAAAAATTACAACTATATTATATTATACTATAATATAATATAATATAATATATATAATTACAATATAATATATAATTATTATATTATATACAATAAATATATTATAATTAATAATCATGTGTAATGAACTATAATAGATAATAATATTAGAATTATAAGATTATATTAATATTTAATTATATTAATTATTATTATATTATTAATATAATAAAAATAATTATATTATACAATAAAATAATAATATTAAAATTATTAGTATAATTATGGTATTATTTGTTAAAATATTACAACTATATTATATTATATCATATTATATATATTATATTGTAATATTATTATATATTATATTATAAGATATAATTATGTTACAATATATTATATATTATTATAGAATATTAAATAAATATATTATAATTTATAACTATATTATAAATTAATTATTATATTTTTATAACTATATTATATTATAATATTTTTATTGTATATTACATTATATTACATATTATAAGATATAACTACTGGTAAAGTCTCTAATCCGGTATCAAATTGGAGCGACACGTGTATATTTTTTAAAAAATATATATTTCCTTTTAAAACATGTATATTTCATCTAAAAAATTGTTTAGACAAATTATAAGTGTCTCCCCACATTATACATGTTTTAAGAGAAAATATACTTATTTTTAAAAGAAATATATATATGCCGCTCTAATCTGATACCAAATTGGTGACAATAGATATAACTATTATATAATATATTTTAATTATATTATAATATTGAAGGATAATTATGGAAAAAAATAAAAAAAGAATTTAGAATGACTATTACTCCCATATGAGAAAGGAATGATGATTCACTCAATACGGGTGAACGACCATTCCTTTTAAATGATCATTTCATTATGATAAATCCAACTAAACATCAAACTAGAATTCAATTCCACTCTATTTCATTCTTTTCCACCCAGCCAAACACACCCTCTCTCCTCCATTCCCCTCTTCCACTTAGTGTTGAAACTTTGGACCGGCCTGTGACCGCCCGAAAACACTGAGTTTTTGCCCGAGCCCGAACCCGACCTGCCCGAAAAATTTGGGCCGCCCGCCCGAGCCCGAATTTCACCTTGAATGGGCCACGAACTTGTATTAGGCGGTCCAAGCCCGCCCAAAGA